>NW_024115822.1:0-19733 GCF_003073215.2 Triticum urartu | reverse complement strand
CGTCCGGACACATCCAGCGCACGGAGAGGCGAAGGGGGCTAGGTTAGGGTGGATTTGATCCGGAATTTCGGGAGGGGATGCCTTTTTATAGGTAGAAGGAGCTAGGAGAGTCCAAATGAGGTGCGGTTTTCGGCCACGCGATCGTGATCGAACGCTCTAGATGATGGAGCAGGTTTAGGTGGGTTTTGGGCCAAATTGGAGGGGTGTTGGGCTGCAACACACACGAGGCCTTTTTGGTCCCTTGGTTAACCGTTGGAGTATCAAACGAAGTCCAAATGATACGAAACTTGACAGGCGGTCTACCGGTAGTAAACCAAGGCCGCTTGGCAAGTCTCGGTCCAATCCGAAAATGTTTAATCCCCACACACGAAAGAAATCTAGAAATAACTATCGGAGGAGAACGAATTGCCGGAATGCAAAACGGACTACGGAGAAAATGCTCGAATGCATGAGATGAACACGTATGCAAATGCAATGCACATGATGACATGATATGAGACGCATGACAACGATAACAACACACGGAGACAAAACCCGAACCCGAGAAAATAAAATAACTTAACGCCGGAAACTGTAAGAGTTGGAATACAAATTGGGTAAGTTACATCCGGGGCGTTACAATACCTTTACAAATTAAAACGAACTCAAGGTGAGCTTGCTGGTCACCTTGTCTATGTACTTTTTTAGATAATAGTGTGATTATCTTGTATATAAAATTACTGAACAAATTATTTCAAAACAATTTTGTACAGACCGAATCCATCACCAATTTATCATGAACAATATCCATTAACAGCACTATATGTCTTTTCTCGAAAACTGCACTATCAATATGTAGTCATATGCACATGTTAACTAGTTCAGTTCAGCAGCTCTATCTGTTTCCATCTTCAGAATGGCGCAAGATGCCTGAGCCAACCAATTTTTATGGGCCTGCCTTTACCTTCCCATGTTCTACCTTTGGCTTCAGATCTTCCACCTTTCGTTTGATGAACCAAAGGTGCAGGAAGGCTGGCACCGGAAAACATTAAAAGAAGGCATATGCATATTCAGAAAGTGAACCAAATTGGTAACAAAAATACAAAGATTTGCAAAAGATTTCTCACCGCGGCCACATAGCATAGCTGGTTGGCCGCCCTTCACGCGTAGCTTAATGGTTTTAATGAAGAGAGGGAGTGCTATGTAAACCACAACCACCGCTCCGTGTGCCGAATCAATCTAGTTCCCAGACTACTTTTTATGCTGTCCACTACAATTTTAGTGTATTTTCCTCATACAGATTTCCAGGAATTCGTCTCGAGCAACAGCTCCCTGTTCCCCCGGCCGAGTCTCTACTTACTTCTGGCCGTAAACTGAATTTTAAATGCATCGAATGAACCAGGAACAATTTCAGACAGACAAGAATGGACAAGAACACGTAATAACAGAGCAGAAGCAGAGTGTACCTCTCAAAATTGCTTCTCCATCTGAGGCCAGGAGGGCCTATGATCTGTAAATTTGAACCATCAAGTTGAATCTCATGAATAAATGTATCAAATCAAACAGAATATTTACTGTTTCCATCTGAGGTAAACTGATCATACCATCTCCGACAGAAAGTGGTTGCAGCAGACCAGATTAAAGGAAGGAATCATAGTGCTAGTTTCTAACATCTCTTTTTACTAGGAGCAAACCAGGAAGAGACATAGTATCAATGATAAAGGAGATTAGACTATACTGTAAAAGAGTAAGGAACTAAACTAGATAAGGTTTCAAGACTTGAGTATCATGATAATGTACTTGGTTACACCCAAAAGAATCACATAGTAAAGCAGGGTTCAAGACTGAAGTACTGAAATGGGGAACTATATGTGCATAAATACCAATAAATAATTTGCACGATAGTAAGAACACGCGTTTACAGGTTGCTTTACAAAAGAAAATGAAATTCAGATCAGCTTGCTGGTCACCTTGTCTATATTCTTTTTAGATAATAATGTGGTTATCTTGTCTATAGAATTACTGAACAAATGATTTTGAAACAATTTTGCATAGATCGAATCCATTATCAGTTTATCATAAACAGACAGAGCTGCTGAACTGAACTGAACTAGTTACACATAACTATAGCCCTGGACGAAACAGCCCTGCCTGCCTGCAAACCAAATTTGGTAGAAAACCAACCAAATCGGGCCACAACCACCGCTGCAGGTGCTGCAACGCTGCCCAGCTGTAGACGCCGCAGCCAACGCTTGGTGGCAAAATGCTGCGTGGCTAATTTCTTGTAGTGAGTAATGCATTGCAGTATCTAGGAAACAGAGAGATGGCAGAGTACATACATACTACTCCCTCACTGAAAATACTTGTCGTGGGTTTGAACTAAAACCACGACAAGTATTTTGGAACGGAGGGAGTATGAAACATCAAGCAAACTCAATCATTTTAGTTCCTGGCAGCAAGGAATTGGTGTTTTTCACGAGTTATTACAGAAACAACAAACAATGAAGGATAAGATGCAGTTGCAAAGAAATTAAGAGCTGTTGATACCATCACAGTACCATAGGACTCACTACAAATAATTAGAAGCGTGCACACTTACAATGTATAAGAAATTAATATGATATTTAATTACCGAAGGAGGTTGCCGATACTTTTGCCAACTGGGCTAAGCCCGTTTTCATTAATTGATCAAAATAACCAGTTCATTACAAATTTACAATACAACAATAGAGGGAATGGAAATGAAGATAGCAGGTTTGGGCACTAATAGGAAACCCGCTGCTGAGTGCTGCTCTCGAGCACCCACTACGGGGCAAAAACCTATTAGCACTACCCAAAAGAGTCTAGAGCAGCATGACAGAAAAATTAAAGATTACAACAAAGTACAGACCTCCAGCAGCAGAAGACAACGGGAGGACACAAAAAGAGCAAGACTAGGCACGGAGCTCTAGGACATGCTTCATCTTGTTGTGCATCTCCTTCTGATCCCAGTCATCCTTGAAGCCCTTGTGGAGGTACAACATCCAGAGCTTCTTGAGAGATCCAAGGGCTTCGATGCCACAAGGGACCATACTCAGCTCCGAGAGTGACACGATGTAGATCCCATCAATGCATGGAATGGCGCCCTCTTTAATCTCCAGTTGCTTGACATCAGGCATGTTCTTCAAGACAAGTGTCTTCAGCTCAGAGAAGCACCCAGCAGAAAGGACCAATGTACCTGCACTGCTCACCCTGTTAAGACTGAGATAAGTGAGCGCTGACAGATGAGATGACAACAGCTGCAGCGGGTCTTCCGTCCCCAGATTGCACCAGCTTAGAGCCAGATACTTGAGATTCTTTCCATGGTCCTTAAATATTGGGCACTTGAGTGTCCCAGCAGCCCAGCCGCCTCTGATGATCAGTCTATGAAGCTTTTCAGACGTTGGCTTGAGTGCTTGGAAAGAAAGTGTCTCCTTCTCATCACATGCACAGAGAAGTAAGCTGGAAAGTAGAGGCATATCTGAGAGGGTCTTGAAAAGGTCATCACAGTTAGATGCATTGATGTCATCAATCCATACAGTCTGCAACTTGCTCATTTTCTTCAGCTCTAGCGACAAGTCTTTGCTGGCATGGACGGTCTCAAGAGTTTGCAGTTCTTTAAAGTTGGAAATCATTTTCGGTGCTTCCACTCCGACAAAGTACCTGAACTGCGCCTGCTTCTCATCAGCAAATCTGTCAGCTAAAAGGTGCTGTAGCTTGGCAACCTTCACAATTCCAGGTGGTAGCTTTTCTATTCTTGTTTGCTTGACGTCCAATGTCTCCAGGTTTGAGAGTTTTTCAATAGTGTCTGGCAGTGACTGAACATTTGTGCGCCTTAAGCCAATGTAGCGGAGATTGAACAGATTCCCAATGGATACTGGCAGTTGGTTGATTGCAGAATCTTGAAGCTCGAGAACAGTAAGGTAGCTGGATCCAGACAAAACTGAGGAAATCATGCTGGTGGAGGATGAAGTTGCCCCAAGCGAGATGACGGTCCGGAGTCGTGGAAATTCCACTTCTGTAGCAACTGTGTTACTGTCTCTCCAACCACATGTTGAAAACCGGCGAACTTCTTTATCCACACGCATCATTTCGCCTTGATCATTCGCGGAACCAAACCTCTCCTCTTTAGCAATAACCAGGGCCAGGTCTCGGACAATGTCATGCATCTTACATTTACTAACCCTGAAGAGCTCATCCCTCTCCACAACTTCCAACATATTCCGACCGATGAGTTCCATGAGATTCCCCTCAGCCACTTCCTCCGGCGTGCTGTTATCTTTCTTCATCGCAAACCCTTCAGCAACCCACAACCGCACAAGGTTCTCCCGTGACATTGCATAGTCTTCAGGGAACAAGCTGCAGTACAGGAAGCAGTTCCTGAGATCACCTGGCAAGTCATGGTAGCTCAGATTAAGTATAGCTTGGACATGGTTATTTGCCTGTAGTTCGCTCCGGAGATGATTGTACATGTGATTCCAGGCATGCTGTGTCGGCTGCTTCGTGGACAATAGGCTGCCAGAAGATACAATGGTCAATGGCAGGCCATGACACCTCTTAACTACATCACCAGCCACCTTCTCAAGTTCCGGAGGGCACTTGCGGTCTGGGGTGTTGTGGAAAGCCCTTGAGCAGAATAGCTTAAATGACTCGTCTCTACCCAATGGCTGGAGTTGTAGGCGACGGCTCACTAGAGCAAGAGCCGCAACATCTTCCCTCCGTGTCGTGATCATAACACGGCTTCCTTGGAGACCCTGAAATGCACTGCACATCAGACTATATGCTTCTGGATTCCACACATCATCAAGCACGATCAAGCACTTCCTATCTTGCAGTATCTTCTTTATCGCCTCTTTTAGCTCAAAAACATCAGGTTTGGCGTCCGTCCTAAGAGGTGACGGCGGCGGTGACTCTTGTGTGTGTTGTTGTATCTTCGTGAGCAATGTCTTCAACAAATCACCTACATTATATGCCCGTGACACCACAATCCAAGCATGAGCATCAGGGAAGTTGGCTTTCTCCCGATCATACACATTTTTCACAAGAGTTGTTTTCCCCAAGCCTCCCATACCAGAAACTGTAATCACTGTGTTTTCTTTCTCATCGGTGGCCAGCCATTCGGTCAACTTGCTCCTGTTTTCATCAATTCCGACAAGATCCTCATCACTAACACGTTCCAGGAAGCAGCCTCCACATCTCTGCCTATCAATCTCTACATGCTCATTTCTTATGGGTTGGACTGTGTTGCTCCAATAAGTAGGCAGTCCTTTGACCTGCCTGATCTCATCCTCTATCCGTATAACTTCCTCAGCAATTTTACTGAAGACCTTTATATGGCGTGAACCTCTGAAGATGTACCGATGTAGGAAGCCTTCATCCTTGAGCTTAAGAGCCTCATAAGAGTACTTGTCAATCACATCCTCGACATGGTAGGCCAGCTTCCTCACATGTCCAATCCAACCCCTGACGACATTGTTGCTGAGATGTGTTGTACCCAAATCTTGAATTACATCATTCATCGTCTTCAGTTCTATGTCGATTCTTTTAATCTTTGCTGGCAATTCCTTCAGATTATCAACCTTCGTCGACAGCTTGTCAATGACAGCCAAGACAGCTTCATTCAAAACGACTGTCCCAATCTTTGACACAGCGAGAAGTATAGCCTCAGCCATTCAGTTCTGAAAAAACAGCAACACCAAACAAGTTATATCAGTTTCAGCTTGGGCATAATGTGGCATATTGGACAAAACGTGTCAGATTGTGTTTATAAAGAAGGCTAAACACCACAATATTGTTGCTTAGTATTTAAATCGTTTTAGCCAATTTGATGAACTGAGCTTAATTATCTTCTGCTCATAACATGTCCGGCAACAACCTCTATTGTACTCTCTTTTATTCTCGACAAAAAAGAGCATGGCTCCCAGCTTTCATTTCACTGAAAACCAATATGGTCATACAGCCAACAGAATTATTCTCCTCCACTGTGCTTTTGTTTAACCATGCTAACCATAGAGGGACAAACCGAAAGATGGATGTGATTTCCTTTCCACACAAAGAACATAGCTTTTTACACATCACGCCATCCTCCGTGTGACCAGTGGGCACAGTACAGAGTACACACAGTAACCTTATCCAGAAAAACTGAAATCTCTGATGATATTAGGCATGCTTTAAATTTAATATCACAACTGCAATATACAGAAGTTGCCTCATTTCAATGAGGTTACTACTCATCATGAGTTTTATGATCTAAATCTTTATACAATAATTATTCTTTCATTACTAGATGGACCATGCGGTGTTGCACACAACCATGATACTAGATTGTGCGAGATCTCTTTCCATCAGATCACAGGATAACCACTAAAGAAAGACCCCAAAATTCAAGGAGAGCATAAAGCCACCTTACGGTTCTACAGGGCATAGCAATTCCACTCAGTAACACACACACAAAAATGAGTGAAGAAACATCATCTATATTAGTCACTAGACTACTAGTGCTTGGCACAGATTGGTGGAAAACCTGTCCTCTGATGGTTTACCACCATCCGATGGTTGATGGACCCAAATCAGCGTGCAAGGCTGCAGCAACGACGACATATATGAGGAGCAGTTGATGGAGGCTGGTTACCACGCAATCTGCTCTGCAGTTCTGAACCGAGCTCCGTCGGAGTCCGCCCGCGGTCTGCCTCCCGGCCGTCAAGCCGCCGGCCACCCTCTGCTTCAGCTGCAGTCGCCGCGGCCACCTTCTCGGTTCAACTGTAGCCGCCGCCGCCGCCGCCAGACCGTCGCCGGTCTGGTCGCCTGGGCGGCAGGGAGTGGTGACTAGGGGGAAGAAGGCAGGACTGCACGAGGCAGAGGAACGGCGAGCGGGGGAGGGGTGGAGGGGTGGAGGTGGATCCATGGGCGGAGCGGAGCTTTGTAGATTTGGGGATGGTTTCTTGGTTGGAGTGACCGACGGCGACGGAGCAGTGGCTTGACCTGAACTGGGTCGTCGGGGTGACGACCTGCGGCCGCGTTCCTGGCAGATTCTCTGTTCCGCGTCCAACGCGCGGAACAGACGCGGTTTCCCTCGTTTTCTTGTTTTCTTGTGCTCTCTTTTTCCCCTTCAGTTTCATTTTTTATGGTTCAGTTTTCTTTGTCTTTCAAAAAAAAATGATTCAGTTTTCTTTAGCTTTTCATGTACCAAAAAAAAGTGTGAACACCCGTATAAAATACTTCCTCCGTTTCAAAATAGAAGATGGCCCAACGGAGGAAGTACATGCAAACAGACATTTTATAATGGAAATCCTATCTGGCGACCGGAAGAGGGGTGGCAAACAAACCTCTACTAATGGCAATTTTAGTTCTAAAACGAGATCAAACGGTGGCAGTTTTAAATGAAAAGGTGTCTTCTCTCATAGAAACTGTCATCTCAGCTCTAAATAAATTGTCCCTTCACAAATAAAAATGCCAGTGAAATTGGTCACAAATGCCACCCCCTCCTGGCGATTGGTGAATGCTCGTCAACTAAGGGGCTCCTTATACAAATACGCTATTGTGAACATTTTTTTGCGAGGAAAAAGGGGAATTCACTAATTAAGTGGCAACCATGTTTGCATTACATAGGTCCGGAATCTCGTCCGGCCCAGAATGAAGCCACACTGCAGTGCGCTTTTTTATTCAACCAAAGTTCGCTAAAAAATGACTAACAACGTTTCGTTCACGCCTCACAAGCTTAACTAAGAATTCACCATGTTCCCGAAAACGTGAAGTAATCTCGCGGATCAACATCATATGCTCCGATCGGTCGCCAATACCTCCTTCAATTAGTTTTACCACTTCTGCGCAGTCCGTTTGAATCACAAAAGGCAGCTCAGACCACTGGGTAGCCAGGGAGATGCCTTCTGAACATGCAGCAAGTTCAGATTCTAGTGGTGATGCACACTGCCTTAACTCACGACAAGACGAAAAAAATAATATCTCCATGTTCATCCCGAAGGACCATGCCAGCTCCTGCAGTTCCGTCCTTGGTAGAAAAGGACCCATCGATGTTGAGCGCAGCCCAGCCGGCCGGTGGTGTCACCCATCCAAGTGCTGATGGCTTCTCACGCTCTACATGTGATAACAATTTCCTGTTGTACAAAGGCGCAGCCACCATTTTTCCTTTGATGTGATCTCCATGAGGGTACGCCTGGATGACTAGCAATGAGTTGATATGGGCCAATAGCTCCTGTGCAACATTTTTGATGCGAATTGGAAGGAGTGCGACGTTGTTGGAATGAATGGCTGTGATGCGACACATTTGAGCGTGTAAATAGCCCAGGGCCACATGCAGTGGCGTAGCTAGCGGGTGGCCAGGGTGGTCCATGGACCACCCTGGAATTTCCCCATAGCTTGTATATAGTGTAGTAAAAAATATTTCTTTGAAAATAAATAAACTTATGTAAATATTTCTATTGATGGACCACCCTGATTTATTGGGCTGGCTACGCCACTGGCCACATGGGGTGTTAAATGTGGTTAAATTGGTCGTCAACCAAGCCCGTCCGTTTATATGTTAGGACATGTGGGTCCAACTTAATTGTTCCTCAAAACAGCTGACCGTGCCCTGCCGCCCGACCGTGCCGGGCTCGCCACTCTGCCCCCCGCCCCCTCTTCTCCGGCGGCGGCGGATCTTGCATTCTCGATGGCGGCGGCGGAGCCCTCGTTCTCAACGGCGACGGAGCCTTCGTCCTCCGAAAATGGTGAGTGAATTCGAACCCTAGTCGCCCTCCCGTTCCTCTCTCGGACCCGTAGATCTCATCTCGTTTCCTCTGTTTTCGCTTGCTGAATCGATAGGTTGTGAGGGGAGCCCGTGGGCATACTGAGCGGGAGCCGCCAGATTCAACTTCGCATAGGTAATGCGCCTCTCTCCGATCCCATTTGCATGCAATTAGGGCCTCGTCTGCTCTTTCTCACGGGCTCACACTGTCCGCCACTGACAGAGGGGATGCTGCCGCTCGGACCCTCGAATTGGCAGTCAATTTCTTTCCATCAAAGGAAAAATTAGTGGATGGTAGCATACAGAACATTGAGAGAGACACAATTGTTAAATGGGAGGTTGAGTTTACAGAGATTGATCCGCAAGTTCTACAAAACATGCGAGAGACGGCATGGGTGGAAAAATTGGGGAGAATATTGTTTGGGGTCCAGAGCAAGAAGTATCACTGTTGCGGTTTGATGATTGGAAAGGAGAGTATGTGGGAATAGAAGATGGTGAACAAATTGTTGAAGAAATCGATCGGCAAAACGGTTGGACAAGCAAACGGGCTAATTTTTTTGCTAAGCTCGTTGATCTGAACATTTTTTCGAAGGTTGGATATGTGCCATCACAATTGGTTGCGCAGATGGTAGATGATGATTGGGCTACACAGAGGCCATTGATTCCCATGTGTACTGAACTTACAGTAATAGCCGAAGAGGGACAGGTGACTGGAACTAAAACTGAAACTGCAACAACTGTTGATTGGAATGTAGTTGAATTAGATGAGCCTACTGATTTGGTCATTGCACCAATGCCTGACATTGAGATGGCCAAACTTTTTGGCATTCCAGTCGATGACAAAGATAAGCAGGAGAGGGGCGAATCTAGTTTGCCTGCTAATGCTAATGAAGAAGTAGATGGACAGTTGATGGAACAAGCTGCAGATGAAGTAGATGATGCACATGATGATGAGCTGGTGCATGTGTATGACAAAGAAAACCCTGTCATTGAAGTAGGCAAATTGTTCCCAAGCATGAAGGAGTTTAGGATGTGTTTCAAGAATTATGCAGTGAAACATGAGTTTGATGCCAAGACTGTTTGGACTGATAGAAAGAATTTTTATGCGAGGTGCAGAGGATTTGATGGTAGTGTGAAGCCTTGCAAGTGGTACATAGCTGCTAGACTACAACCTGATGGTAGTACTGTCAGGGTTAACCAAATCCCCAATCAACATACTTGTATTACAAGTTCACAGAGAGTATCAACCATGACATCACAACTTTGGGTTGCAGAAAAGAGCACCCCAATTTTAGCCAAAACACCAAACACTACTGCGAAGAAACTCAAAGTAGACTTGGAAAATATGTACCCCATTAAACTGAAATATACCACAGTGTGGAAGGCAAAACAAAGGGCAATGAAAAATTTATATGGTGATTGGGCAAATACATTTAGGATGCTTTACAATTTCAAAGCATAGGTGGAAAAGAGGTCACCTGGCAGTGTTGTGGAGATAGATACAGAGGTATCAGCCGAAGGTGAAGTCAAGTTCTCCAAGTTTTTTATAGCTTTGAAGCCTTGCATCGATGGGTTCAAAGCAGGGTGTCGTCCATATTTGAGCATAGACTCATCATTTTTGACAGGCAAGTGGAATGGTCAGTTGGCAGCATGCAATGCTCTAGATGGACACAACTGGATGTTTCCTATTGCTGTTGGCTTGTTTCAGTCAGAAACAGAGGCTTCATGAACATGGTTCATGATCCAGTTGAAAAGATGCCTAGGGCAGTGTCACCTTTGGCTATACATACATATGCATGTAAGGGGCTTGAAAATTCAGTGAAAAATATTTTCCCACATGCTGAGCAGAGGGAGTGCTTCGGTCATTTGTGGATGAATTTGATCAAAACATTTAGAGGAGAAGAATTTTACCCCACAAGCACGATCGTGCTCCTCCTTCCCAAGTCGCTGCAAGAAGAAGGCGATAGTCAACGAGCACACATTTTTTTTGTAAAATATAAACATTTCCCATCAACACTAAATAACATATTTTAGACTAACATGTATTTGCCGTAAATCATAAAACATAGTAGAAACACCTTGAACTCTTCGGTGCAAAGTATGATAAAAAAATTCATGATTCTCTGTTGCTCTGATCGATCAGATCATCATAAAGATAAAAACGACATAACAGAGTAGCCAACAATTAATTATGTTATTGCACAGAAGCCTAACAAAGTAGTATCTATGCAGATTGATTAGAAGTAGAGAAAGGAGCTCTAAATGGAGATGTGACAAGATGAAGCAAAGAACATAAACCAAAGATCTTCACGAAAAATATGGTATAATTTGGGGACCACATGTGTAGGTTTTAAAAGGTGTGCATAACCACATCATTAGTTCTATGAAATAAGATGGGGTGCTTTGTTTAACACAAATAGTTTATTAGCACATCATACAGAAAACTACAATGATAAGAATCATAACCTCTTGCATCTTTACATACTTTGGATCAACATAGTCCCCACCGCCGCCCCGAGGCCGTCCCCGCGGTTGCACTGTCCGGCACTCAGCCGCTGCGGAAGAAAATATGCCCTCAAGGCAATAATAACGTTGTTATTTATATCTCCTTATATCGTGATAAATATTTATTATTCATGCTAGAATTATATTAACTGGACACTTAGTACATGTGTGAATACATAGACAAACAGAGTGTCACTAGTATGCCTCTACTTGACTAGCTCGCTAATCAAATATGGTTAAGTTTCCTAGCCATAGACATGAGTTGTCATTTGATGAATGGGATCACATCATTAGAGAATGATGTGATTGACTTGACCCATCCGTTAGCTTAGCATTATGATCGTTTAGTTTATTGCTATTGCTTTCTTCATAACTTATACATGTTCTTATGACTATGAGATCATGCAACTCCCGAATACCGAAGGAACACTTAGTGTGCTATCAAATAATAAAGTTGTTATTTATATATTTCCTTATATCATGATAAATGTTTATTATTCATGCTAGAATTGTATTAACCGGAAACATAATACATGTGTGAATACATAGACAAACAGAGTGTCACTAGTATGCCTCTACTTGACTAGCTCGTTGATCAAAGATGGTTATGTTTCCTAACCATAGACATGAGTTGTCATTTGATTAACGGGATCACATCATTAGAGAATGATGTGATTGACTTGACCCATCCGTTAGCTTAGCATTATGATCGTTTAGTTTATTGCTATTGCTTTCTTCATAACTTATACATGTTCTTATGACTATGAGATCATGCAACTCCCGAATACCGAAGGAACACTTAGTGTGCTATCAAACATCACAACGTAACTGGGTAACTATAAAGATGCTCTACAGGTGTCTCCGATGGTGTTTCTTGAGTTGGAATAGATCGATATTAGGATTTGTCACTCCGAGTATCGTAGAGGTATCTCTGCGCCCTCTCGGTAATGCACATCACTATAAGCCTTGCAAGGAATGTGAATAATGAGTTAGTTACGGGATGATGCATTACGGAACGAGTAAAGAGACTTGCCGGTAACGAGATTGAACTAGGTATTGAGATACCGACAACCGAATCTCAGGCAACCAACATACCGATGACAAAGGGAACAACGTATATCGTTATGCGGTTTGACCGATAAAGATCTTCGTAAAATATGTGGGAGCCAATATGAACATCCAGGTTCCGCTATTGGTTATTGACCGGAGTCGTGTCTCGGTCATGTCTACATAGTTCTTGAACCCGTAGGGTCCGCACACTTAACGTTTGGTGACGATCAGTATTATGAGTTTATGTGTTTTGATGTACCGAAGGTAGTTCGGAGTGCCGGATATGATCACGGACATGACGAGGAGTCTCGAAATGGTCGAGACATAAAGATTAATATATTGGATGACTATATTCGGACATCGGATGAGTTCCGGGGGTCACCGGATAATTATTGGAGTGCCGGGGGGTTATCGAAACCCCCGGGGAAACTAATGGCCCAACATGGACCTTAGTGGAGAGAGAGAGGGCCAGGGAATTGGACTAGGGAAGGGCGGGCAGCGCCCCCCCTTTCCTTCTCTTCTCTCCCTCTCCTTCCTTCCCCCTTCCTCCTCCTAGTTGGACAAGGAAAGAGGGAGTCCTACTACTACTAGGACTTTGATGACTCTTATGACCCCGATGACCCACAAGTATAGAGGATCTATCCTAGTCCTTTCGATAAGTAAGAGTGTCGAACCCAACGAGGAGCAGAAGGAAATGATAAGCAGTTTTCAGTAAGGTATTCTCTGCAAGCACTGAAATTATCGGTAACAGATAGTTTTGTGATAAGGTAAATTGTAACGAGTAGCAAGTAATAAAAGTAAATAAGGTGCAGCAAGATGGCCCAATCCTTTTGGTAGCAAAGGACAACTCTGGACAAACTCTTATAAAATAAAGCGCTCCCGAGGACACATGAGAATTATCATCATTGTGTGAATAAAAAAAATTGCGCAAAAAAAATTATTAATGCTCACCGGTGGACTTTCTGCTTGCTGGTGACATGGGAGACATGCATGACATGTTGATTTGAAAGTGTTGCACGTAGAGGAAAAATTAAATGGTTGGTTCTAGCTATTTAGAAATAGAGGATTCTCCCATAAAGTTCCCGGAGCAGTGTGATCATGCACGACAGCTTTGGCGGAAAAGTTGCTCACCGCTTCAGCACGTTACACAATAAACTGTTTCGGGTCGTGGCCTCACAGCTGCTCAAATCATGTTTGCTTTAGCTTCAACCCAAAATATGTTACTCCGTCAAAAGCTCATTCTTCAAGAGAGCGTTCTTGTCCAGATTTTCCTCTAGCTGCTCTTATCTCTGCAACAAAGCTTCTCATTATAATCTTAGGCCCTTTCGTTCAGAAAGATCTCCTTTGTACACTATTTGAAATGTTAATTTAGTAAAGTAGCCCTCTCTGAGGACTTCCTAATCTAAAAAGGCTCGCATAAGTAGCAATCAAACCTAATCCAGAAAATAGTTTGATGCCTGGATGGCACCGTTGTGGTAAAGGTCGTAAATCGTAATTCCAGGCAAATCATTACTGCAAGGCATAAAGAGGAGGCTTTAGGCCGTATTCTACTTGCCACGTGTAAATTCTAACAGCATTGACCATTTATTTGTGCAACAAAATATATGACAGATGCACAAAGAGTATAGGATTGGATTCCCATTCGAGCAAACTTCATAGTAGTACTTGTATGGTACACAATGTGTACATTATTGGTGTAATTCATGGATGATGAACAACATAAATCTTAAAATACGTACGGGTCTTGTAAGCCCGGACGGAGAGAGTATATCTGAGATATTTCTTGTTGCTTAATATTGTTTCTTGCCGCACGCTTATATATAGAGCCAGCATGTATCTAACTTGACTCTATATACAACAGCATCAATGCCTCTTTCATTGAAAGGATAGGCTCTGCTGGTGATCTGATCTCGAGCTTGAGGACGGTGAAGAATCTATTGACCACCAACTGGGAGTTGGCTGATAATACACGAAATGATCACCAGGAACTGGCAGTGGTTAAGAGAGTTTTTGCAGTCGTGTTTGTGGTGGCTGGATGGGTTCTAGTGCAGCTTCACAGTGTGATGGTGTACCTTTGTGTTGTCTCTGCGCGGTGTCTCGTGCTCTTTGGGATGATCATCACCGCTTGGATCTCGATATTCGGTCTAATGGAGCACGACTACTATGGCGACACGGTCGAGGGCAGAACAAACATGGATCCGGCGCATAATCTCTTGTACGTTATGTGTATGGTCCAAGGTGCATTGTTCCTTTATAGAATCATCTTGCTGCTTACGGAGAAGAGGATAGTGAAACAAGTGAGCCAATCATACGGCTTCCAAGATGGGGACCCTGCAGTTTCAGGCTACTTGAATGAAATCAGGAAGGAATGCTTCCAGAAGCCATCCTCCGTCAGAGGAAGGAACCTCATCACATATGCTGTACAACTCATGGAGTCCAACTCGCCTCGTAACTTCCTTTCTGGGACACTGATACTGGAGAGACTACTCACCCGGCAGCATTTGGTCCAACAAGAAGAGCACAAGCAGCAATTAGAATTAGAGAACAGGACTGGAGCTCCATTGGTTAGAATGGATGAGAAGAATAAGAGAGAAGAAATGAAGAGGAAGAGGGAGGAGTGGAAGAAGAGGCCGCAGCATCAGCAAAAGGAGGAGAGGATTATTATACAGCAAAGTAGGCTGATCAAGCGGCTCATATTTGGGTCTGCATCCTCCTCCCACATTCTAGAGAAACTCCTTCAGACGTTAGATTCGAGAGACTCATACAACAGAAAGATGAGAGAGGCCGCTATGAGGATATTGGAGCAGCTTGCTGGCGAGATCCGTTTGGAGCAGTTCCCACGATGGATCCAATGCATATCTTCACTCATCAACACTTTCGAAGAATATCACCTACTCCAGGCACACAACACTTCACCACTGGAGTTGGACTCGGAGTCGGACAGCGATGTTGATCAGCAACCATCATCTAAGGTGCTCGCTTGCTACAAAGAGCTGGTACTGACTGGACTGAGTCTCCTTTGGAGCCTTGCAGGCAATGAGGTCAACTGTGAAATCATAATCAACGCCAAACATGTTGTCTACAAGATCATGGCACCTGTCAGCTACGACCTAGTGCACCGCTCAGGTCATAGTGCATGGTCGACTATGGCAGTAGAGAGATCTCTGGGGGTGATGCTTCAGCTGATTGTGACTAGCAAGGAAAACACAAGGGAAGACTTGCGTCAACGGTTGTCAAAGAATGAGGGAGCAATCGCCACCATTGAAAGAATTGTTACCTGCGAAGAATGTAAATATGAGCTGAAGATGAAGGGCATGCAGATACTCTCGCAACTATCGATGGACGAAAATGCCAGCAGAGATAATCTAACTAAGACGCTCATAAACGTCTTCATTCGTGGTGACAATGGCTCCATCAGAAAGACTGCAGGGAAAACACTGTTGGCGTTGTTTCTCGGCAGCAAAAGTACTGCCACCCTCCTCCCCAAGAAAGAAAACGATGTGTTTGTTGGTCAACTCGCGAAGATACTTGTACAGGACGACAACATATGCAGAAAAATTGCAGCAGAAATTCTGGAGCATCTATGTGTTCATTACACTGAGAACACTGAGGATAATAGTACACTCAAGGAATACATTATAGATATTATGCCTTTTTTTTTGAGAGTATGTCTACGCGTACCATAGCTTTATAGAAGGCAAAATTTCAGTTACAAAAAACTACACTCGTTGCGAACAACGAGAGTAGCACGAACACCACACCAAAGACAAACAACACCACAAGCAAACTACAAAAGAAAAGAGCCTATCCCAACTGAAACACTACACCACGTCTCGAGTCTCGACCAACGCCGGACACCTCCAAAGACCACCAACTTCCGCAGAGCTCCACTTGTCGACGCACCATCCACTCTTATCGCCTAAGAGAAAGTGGCAAGTGGGTGGCAGGACTCGATCCGATCCGAGAAAGACGACGTCTTGGACACACCGGCGATGGGTGTACATAGCATCGTCGTGGAACAAAGAGGACAGGTTTAGGCCCTCTCGTTCAGAAAGATCTCCTTTGTACACTCTTTGAAATGTTAATTTAGTAAAGTAGCCCTCTCTGAGGACTTCCTAATCTAAAAGGGCTCGCATAAGTAGCAATCAAACCTAATCCAGAAAATAGTTTGATGCCTGGATGGCACCGTTGTGGTAAAGGTCGTAAATCGTAATTCCAGGCAAATCATTACTGCAAGGCATAAAGGGGAGGCTTTAGGCCGTATTCTACTTGCCACGTGTAAATTCTAACAGCTTTGACCATCTATTTGTGCAACAAAATATATGGCAGATGCACAAAGAGTATAGGATTGGATTCCCATTCGAGCAAACTTCATAGTAGTACTTTTATGGTACACAATGTGTACATTATTGGTGTAATTCATGAATGATGAACAACATAAATCTTAAAATACGTACGGGTCTTGTAAGCCCGGACGGAGAGAGTATATCTGAGATTTTTCTTGTTGCTTAATATTGTTTCTTGCCGCACGCTTATATATAGAGCCAGCATGTATCTAACTTGACCCTATATACAACAGCATCAATGCCTCTTTCATTGAAAGGATAGGCTCTGCTGGTGATCTGATCTCGAGCTTGAGGACAGTGAAGAATCTATTGACCACCAACTGGGAGTTGGCTGATAATACACGAAATGATCACCAGGAACTGGCAGTGGTTAAGAGAGTTTTTACAGTCGTGTTTGTGGTGGCTGGATGGGTTCTAGTGCAGCTTCACAGTGTGATGGTGTACCTTTGTGTTGTCTCTGCGCCGTGTCTCGTGCTCTTTGGGATGATCATCACCGCTTGGATCTCGATATTCGGTCTAATGGAGCACGACTACTATGGCGACACGGTCGAGGGCAGAACAAACATGGATCCGGCGCATAATCTCTTGTACGTTATGTGTATGGTCCAAGGTGCATTGTTCCTTTATAGAATCATCTTGCTGCTTACGGAGAAGAGGATAGTGAAACAAGTGAGCCAATCATACGGCTTCCAAGATGGGGACCCTGCAGTTTCAGGCTACTTGAATGAAATCAGGAAGGAATGCTTCCAGAAGCCATCCTCCGTCAGAGGAAGGAACCTCATCACATATGCTGTACAACTCATGGAGTCCAACTCGCCTCGTAACTTCCTTTCTGGGACACTGATACTGGAGAGACTACTCACCCGGCAGCATTTGGTCCAACAAGAAGAGCACAAGCAGCAATTAGAATTAGAGAACAGGACTGGAGCTCCATTGGTTAGAATGGATGAGAAGAATAAGAGAGAAGAAATGAAGAGGAAGAGGGAGGAGTGGAAGAAGAGGCCGCAGCATCAGCAAAAGGAGGAGAGGATTATTATACAGCAAAGTAGGCTGATCAAGCGGCTCATATTTGGGTCTGCATCCTCCTCCCACATTCTAGAGAAACTCCTTCAGACGTTAGATTCGAGAGACTCATACAACAGAAAGATGAGAGAGGCCGCTATGAGGATATTGGAGCAGCTTGCTGGCGAGATCCGTTTGGAGCAGTTCCCACGATGGATCCAATGCATATCTTCACTCATCAACACTTTCGAAGAATATCACCTACTCCAGGCACACAACACTTCACCACTGGAGTTGGACTCGGAGTCGGACAGCGATGTTGATCAGCAACCATCATCTAAGGTGCTCGCTTGCTACAAAGAGCTGGTACTGACTGGACTGAGTCTCCTTTGGAGCCTTGCAGGCAATGAGGTCAACTGTGAAATCATAATCAACGCCAAACATGTTGTCTACAAGATCATGGCACCTGTCAGCTACGACCTAGTGCACCGCTCAGGTCATAGTGCATGGTCGACTATGGCAGTAGAGAGATCTCTGGGGGTGATGCTTCAGCTGATTGTGACTAGCAAGGAAAACACAAGGGAAGACTTGCGTCAATGGTTGTCAAAGAATGAGGGAGCAATCGCCACCATTGAAAGAATTGTTACCTGCGAAGAATGTAAATATGAGCTGAAGATGAAGGGCATGCAGATACTCTCGCAACTATCGATGGACGAAAATGCCAGCAGAGATAATCTAACTAAGACGCTCATAAACGTCTTCATTCGTGGTGACAATGGCTCCATCAGAAAGACTGCAGGGAAAACACTGTTAGCGTTGTTTCTCGGCAGCAAAAGTACTGCCACCCTCCTCCCCAAGAAAGAAAACGATGTGTTTGTTGGTCAACTCGCGAAGATACTTGTACAGGACGACAACATATGCAGAAAAATTGCAGCAGAAATTCTGGAGCATCTATGTGTTCATTACACTGAGAACACTGATGATAATAGTACACTCAAGGAATACATTATAGATATTATGCCACAGGTACATACATAGATAATTGTTTCTTTATTATATGTCTGTTATTTCTTCCTTTTTGTCTTTCTTTCTTCAAGCATGCAAGGTGAATATTCCTCCAGCTAAGCCATTCATTCATTCCCCTTTGATGACAATTGCCACATTTCCTTCTTTGCGTTTCTAGAACATTTCATTCTTTTCCAATTATAAAGTAGTCGCAACAACTCTCTCTCTCTCTCTCTCTCTCTCTCTCTCTGGTTATTACCGTTGTAGGTGCTCAAAGAAATACTCTATCACCATGCGTCAATAGGAGAAGGAATTCCCGGGTATGCCAAATTAGATACTGACGTCGAAAGCCAAAGCAAAATGAAGAAGAGGAGGAAGAAGAAGAAGAAGAAGAAGACAACGAGCAAGAAGACTTCATCCTCTCCTGGCCAAAACCAACATCACAAGTTGCATCCTGCCCTGCTATCCCTCTGTGTGACGGCATGTAACAAATATCACCTTGATCTCGACACAATTTTGAGAGAGGTAAGAGACCAAGCTACAGATCCAGAAGAATATACCATGTTCAGCCTTGCGACAAAGATGGTGCAGTTAAACAGGGGTATCATCACCACCGATAGCCTGACAGCGATGAAGCTTACCACTAGGATGGTGATAGCAGAAATGCAGAAACTCAGGGGCCATGGCGCCCGAATTAATCTCGAGAGCCTCATGGACTCGCTGTCTAGCGCTTCAGAGACCATGCTGGATCTCGAGGGCAGCATGGTTTTCGCCACTGAGATCACGATGGCGGTACCTGCCACTGCCGACACCCTTGATTCCCTCGTGAAGAAAGCACGGCAACTCCACAGAGAAATGAAGCACCAAGACTCAGAGATAGAGCCAGATAACTAGCTCTCTCAGTGCAAACAAGCTAGATTATTTGCCATGGATTTGTGTCAGGCTTTTTTCTTTTGATATATGGATTTGCGTCTGTTCATTCACATGTACTCTACTGTATTAAACCACATTGTACTACAACATTTCCTGTGTGTGATGTCATCATGTGCGTTTGAGCGCATTAACATTTCATTTCTTTGATTTTC
>NW_024115821.1:0-16195 GCF_003073215.2 Triticum urartu | reverse complement strand
CGCCGGAAACGTGGAGTTGATCGAGGAGGCCCGCGAGGAGGTTCTCGGGGCCGCCCGTGCCTGCGTTGGATGCAGGTTCATCGGAGAGGCGGATCTCGCCGACAAGTTCGACCAAGGAGCTGACCGCGCAGGCGATCTTGACGCCGCTTAGCGCGTCGGCGAAAACTCCGTCTGGCGTGCCTGGCTGGCTGCGCTCGCCCGGGGGGGAAAGGGTTCCCGTCCAGAACAGATCTCCGGACGGCGGTGCACCAGGCCCCACGGTGGGCGCCAAATGTCGGGGGTTTGGTGCGACATAAGCCAACGGATGGCTTATCATGGTGGGGGCGAGTAGAACGTCGCTGGTGCCTAGAAATGGGATGAGGCGAAGACATGCACGCCGGCGAATCTTACCCAGCTTCGGGACTCTCCGGGGAGATAATACCCCTACTGCTGCTCTACGGGGTCTCCACATGATCACTATGGCCAAAGTGTTTACACAGTTGCTCCTTGAGCTGTTTCCTGGTGGTAGGAGAGGGCAAGACTAGCTCTCTCCCTTCTATATGATCTGGTCTAGAGCTAATGGGTTCCAACCCTTTGCATGGGTGCCCTGGAGGGTTTATATAGGCCTACCCCCCAGGGGTACAATGGTAATCCGGTAGGACGCGGGCCCAGCCGTCAGTGCCTCTGGCCTCTGTCTTCCCTTTCCCCTCCCGACGGGTCCGACTGGTGGTTCTCCTGCCGTCTCCCGAGGTCTCACTGATTGGTGGGGCCTGCTGCCTCCAGGCCGTACAGACAAGCCGTCGTGGGTGCAGGATTCGGCCCTGCGGTGCTGATGTCAGGGCCGGTATGGCAACAGTGACACGCCGCGCGGAGATCTTCCGGGGTACGGCGTGCTGTGGCCATGCCTGCCTTTGGTGAGGGCGGGGGTGGGCTTCGCTGTAGCCACGCCCCTGCCTCGTCCCCTTTGATGAGGTCATGGGGTTTGTTGGAGTCGCAGGCCGACTCTCCAAAGCCGGCTTCTCTGGAAGTCGTTCCTGGGACTCGGCCGTGAGTGGGCAGTTGGCCGCCTTGCCGTCGACTACTCAGGAGGCGGCTCTTTGTCCTGGGGTCTTGAGGGGCGCAGCCTGCCCCGATGCCTTGAAAGGTTATGGGACTCGGGTTGGCCTACCCATGGCCCATTACTCCAACACCAGCTATCCCCAGCTCGCACCCATGCCCCCGCTCGTCCCCATGCCTCAGCCCCTCCCACGCTGCCTTCTTCTTCTCCACGCCAGAAGCAGATCCAACAGAATCGCCCCCAACCCTTCTTCCTCCTCCTACACAGTCGCCATGGGAGCCCCAAAGTAGAAGGAGCTGCTTCAAAAAAGAAGATCTAAAGGACAGGGTGGTCAGAGCCATACCAGGCAGTAAGATCAAGTAGGTAAGCCCCCTCTGCCCCTCTTTACTTCCCCCTTTCTTCTACTGCATAGGCATATGTAAACCCCCTTCTCCATGGATCTAGAACAAATCCATGGAGAAGCTGCTTCAAAAAAGAGGTGAATCTAGCACATCACACCAGCCTACTTGATGTTACTGCTGGATGTGTTAAACATGCCAAAAACTACTTGATGCATGCCAAACAAGTTTCTACCACCTGGATGTGTTAAACAAGCCAACTAAAAACAAGTTCTCTGGCCAATTAAAACATGATTAAAGCCAACTCAACAAAGCATTGTAGCAAAAAACTAAACATGCATTCTACCAACTTGTAGTTATTGTTTGCAAAATGAACAAAAAATTGACTGCCCAATAGATATGTGCAACGAAAAATTCATAAATGTGCAACTGAACATGCATCCCAGCCAACTGAACCTATATTCTGGCAACTCGGCATGCATGCTAGCCAAATCTAAAACATGCATTGTACCCCACGTGTTTTCTGGCCAACTAAAAAAACATGTATCCTGGCCAACTAAACATGTATCCTGGCCAAGTAAACATGTATATTTGGCAATACATGTTTGTGAGTGAACACTTTAGAAAAACTGTAGTATATGTGCAAATAAAAAACATGTTTTCTGGCCAACTAAACATGCATGTTGGCCAAAAACTGAGAAAATGTATCCTGACCAACTGAGACATCTATTCTAGCCAACTGAATGCATTAACTGTCCAACTGAACATGCATGTTGGCCAAAAACTGAAATAAATGCAACCTGGCCAGCTGAGACATCTATTCTAGCCAACTAAAAACATTGAATGTCCAACTGAATATGTATGCTGACCAAGTGGGAAAATGCATCCTGGCAATTGAGACGTCTATTCTAGCGAAAACCAGAAATCTGTAGTGCAACAGGAAAAACACAAGAACTTTTGTCCATGGCTAATGAAGCCACAAACCATATTAACATATTCACACATATAATCTTGTCCCACACATATATTCTGGTCCCACACCTATTGCAAACCATATTAATTTGTTCAAATATACCAGAACTAGAAACATAAACGGCGATGAAAAACATATAACTATAATCTGTCCTCCAATTCTTCTTTCTTCTTTCACCTGGATTTTCCTTCTCAAATGTAGCATCCAATTATGTGC
The DNA here is from genome assembly GCF_003073215.2 of Triticum urartu. Taxonomy (NCBI): domain Eukaryota; kingdom Viridiplantae; phylum Streptophyta; class Magnoliopsida; order Poales; family Poaceae; genus Triticum; species Triticum urartu. The sequence continues at coordinate 13,632 of NW_024115821.1, read as the reverse complement.
AGAAAAATCTGAAAAGAGCTCCTTGCGAAACGGAAACCTACAGATCATTGCAACAAAACAAAGGGAAAAAGTCTGAAAAACTCTGTAGCAAAAAGAAGTCATGCTCTTGCCAGTTATTTACTGCAAACTGTGCAACTAACATAACAAATATGTGCAAACAAAAAATTTCATAACTGTTATAATAAAGATTATGCTACGGTCATGTTGCTTTTGGAACTAAGATTGTCACAAAATGGTGTGCAACTGCCTATTTACTAAGTTTTTAGGTTGTTTGAAACACTCTTTTTCTGTGGTTACCAACTGATGACATCAATTTCTTCTTTTTTATATGTGCAGGGAGTGTGTGGCAGCATCCAAAAATAAGGAAAAAAATGCTTGATCTCAATGAGTTTCCTCCAGATCTCAATGAGGTTCCTCATGATATGGATCAGCAGCAACCCAGCATACAACAAGGAAATTGGACAGAAAATGGTCGATCTGTTTACTACACGCAGGCACGTCGTGATGGTAACCCTACGGGCCATGACAATGTGGCAGGCCAGTCATTAGCCCGTGGTGCCCCTGTAGTGGTGTCTTTGCAGTCAGAGAGCCATACTCTTGATGACATGAGAACCGAGGCAAATGTTCCTGGTCCAACCAGGACTGAGCTAGAGCTGGGGCTGTTGACGGAGCTGTGCAAGTAGAAGAAGGAGAGGATGAGGCTGGTTCTCAACCTATGGAACCCTATGTTGGCATGAGGTTTGACAGCCTTCAAATTGCTAAGGATCACTACAACAGCTACGCACTACGGATGGGTTTCTCTATCAAGATGAACACCTCTAGACGGACACCTCGCACCAATGAATTGATAAAACAACAGTTTTGCCGCAACAAGTTCAAGAAGCCCAAAGCTGATGATAGAGGAGCCGAGGCTCCTCCTGTCCTGGACCCTATTCTAGATCCAAAATCTGTTAACAGTGACGAGGAGATGGAAGAAGAACCTCCAATATTTGCTGAAGAGGAGGCTGGTACTAGTAAGAAGAAGAAGAAGCGCAAACGCGAGACAATAAAGCAGACTGAATGCAAGGCGAAAATGTTGGTGAAGCTGATAGATGGGCGATGGGAGGTGACGCACTTTGTTCGTGACCACAATCATCCGCTCGTGAACAAACCTTCATTGTCCAAATACTTGAGATCCCACCAAGGCATCTCACCTGATGAAAAGGAGTTTCTGCGCATCTTGTATAACTGCAACTTAACTACAGGTGTGGTATTTTTCTATATCCCTTGAAGAATTAAGTTTCCCTCTAGGCAGTCCAGTGTGCAACTGTTATGGTACTACTGTGCAACTAAAATGGCTTAACTGTGCAACTGGTGTCCAACTTCCCATGCTTTTTGTATATCACTTTTGGTGCTTCTTGTGCAACTAGATTGTCTTTACTGTGCAACTACACAATGTCCTGTATGCAAAAACTGCAAAGTGTTTTTAAAAAGGTGCAGCTAGGTGTCCATTTCCTGCGATTATCTTTTGTGCCAACACATGTCCTATTACTGTGCAGCTGGATGTGCACATTTGTGCAACTAAAAAAGGATATACTGTTTGTTTTTGTATTATGCAGGACCAATGATGCATGTAATGGCAGAGTTCTATGGATCTGAGATGATGGTGCCGTTCGGACCAAAGGCAATAACAAATCTTTGTACAAGTTTCCGTAGAGATGACACAAAGGAGGGTGATCTGATTGAGACAATTGCGCACTTCAAGGATATACAAAAAACCGATCCAGACTTCTTCTATAAGGTGAAATATGATGAAGAGGACAGAGTTGTCAACATATTTTGGGTGGAGTGCTTAGCTCGAAAAGCTTATGCGGAGGCGTACCACGATTGCATATCGTTTGACACCACCTACATGACCAACATGTACAATATGCCATTCGCGCCATTCATAGGAATAAACCGACATGGCCAATCTTTCACGCTGGGTTGCTTGTGAGGTAGGAGTTGGCATCGAGCTTTGATTGGGTCTTTAGAGCATTCCTAGAGGCTATGGATGGCAAACCTCCTGACAACTTCATCACCGATCAGGATGGTGCGATGAGGCAGTCAATACAAAGCATCTTTCCAACCACCATGCACCGCTGTTGTCGATGGCACATCATGAAAAAGGCTCAGGAAAAAGTTGGTTGGCTGCTGTGCTGGAATCCAAGACTCTCTGATGATTTCAACAAGTGTATTGACTTCAACTTCACTATAGACGAGTTTGAGCAGAATTGGGATGGGTTAATGATGAAGTATGAGGCTATGACACACACGCACTTTGAGAAGTTGTACGAATACAGGTCAACTTGGGTGCCGTGCTACTTCAAACACAGGTTCTTCCCCTTCCTCCAGTCTACACATCGTAGTGAGGGGGTCAACGCCATCCTGAAAAGATATGTGAACCCACACAACTCAATGCTGAACTTCGTCAAGCAATATGAAAAAATCCAGAACCACATCCTTGCCAAGGAAGGCTGCAATGATTACAGGACAGAACACCTTGAGATTGAGTTGTGGTCCAACTTCCCAATAGAGAAGCAAGCTTACAAAACCTATACTAGGGACCTTTACCGCAAGTACAGAGAAGAGTTTGAGCTGATTGAACATTATAATGCATTCCAAGTTGGTGCTGATGTATTTGAGCTCAAACCGAACCAGGAATTTGTTGCCAAATATGGTTCTCGAAACTACTTGGTGCAGGCAAGGGTGGAGGAGGGTTCCTATTTGTGTGAGTGCTGTAAACTGGACAAGGACGGCATCCTCTGTTGCCACATCCTCAAGGTGTTTACCCATATTGGAGTTGATGTCATACCGGAAAGGTACCTGCTAAGACGGTGGACACCTACTGCTGTACCTAGTGCGCCAGGGACTGGTTATGAGCAACCAGATGAAATGCCTACTCAATCAAAGAAGCAGACAAGGGAGATGAACATGATATACTATTTTTAGAAACTAGCAAAGTTTGCGAGTGGTTCTGATACAGCACAAGCTATTGTATACAAGCATATGCGTGCGACACGTACCGAGATCGGCCACCTGAACAAGTCCAAGAAAAAGAAAAAACCGACTGCTGCAACGGGGCCATCAGATGATGGCAACCCTCGAGGACCTCCTCCACCTCCAGGAAGCAATTAGGGGGCTCATCATCCAGGTAATTACCTGCCCCAACTCCTGATCTAACTAGGTGTGTAACTTCAGTTGCACACATCATTGTGCCCAGATACACACACCATGGTAGCCACTTGGACAGAACAGGCTGCCTAGTTGCGCATGCTGTGTTAGTTCAAGCATCAAGATAACACAACTAACTTATTTTTCCTGTTCTGGATATAGGTGATGTCAACCCTCAAGAACCTCCTCCCCCTCCTGGCTATACACGACATCCTCCGCCACCTCCTCCCCCGCGTGCTCCTCCCAATGGCCCTACAGGCAACACTCAGGGGGCTCATCGTCCAGGTAATTACCTGCCCCGAACTCCCCATAAAACTAGGTCTGTAACTCTAGTTGCACACATCATGGTGCTCAGTTGCACCGAATAGGCTACCTAGTTGTGCACGCTGTGTTAGTTCGAGCATCAAAAGATAAACACAACTGACTTGTTTGTCCTGTTCTGCCTATATGTGATGCCAACCCTCAAAGACCTCCTCCCCCGCCAGGCCCAACTAGCAGTGCCCTGCGTGCTACTCTCAATGGACCTACAGGCAGGACTCAGGGGGCTCATCACCCAGGTAAGTACCTTCACCGATGCCAAACAAAAACCAGGGTGTGTGACTTTAGTTGCACATATCATAGTGCCCAGTTGAACAGAACATGCTGCCTAGTTGCGTGCGCTGTGTTAGTTTGAGGATCAAGCTAAAAATCTAACTTGTTTTCATGTTCTGCCCATAGGCGATTACAATCCAAGTACCATGACGGGCAGGTGTTTTTTTCAACTTAACTTGCACACAACAATCAGTTAGTTGCACAAAATGTGTTGTGTGGTTGCACAGAACATCAGTGCTGGTTGCACAACAACAAAAATACTAAACTTTTTATATGATTATTACACAGGTGATCATGACGGTCCTACTGCCCCATTAGAGGCTGCATCCCTTGCACAAGCTTCTGATGATTTTGTGTCCAGGGATCCTCCAAGGTCTACTACAAAGGGTAGGGCAAAGAGTCGATGGTAAAAATCGGCACTGGAGCTACACCCAAAGAAGAAAAACAAATGCAGCCAGTGCCAATCTACAGAGCACACTGCTGGTGTGTGTCCACTCAGACTCCTGTGATTCTGTTTCCTCATTTGTAACTTTGGAACAAAAAAGGAAAAGAATGATGTTTGTTTTAGCAATGTTGGGACCAAGTGGACACATTCAGCATCTATGATTCCTCTTTATCTAATTTATGCTCCTTGAATTAGTTCATGCACTGTGTAAAAAAAGTTGCTATTTGTGCCTTTGTGACAACTGGTTAAATATTTAGTTGTTGAACAATTGTATATCCAGTGCTCCTAATGTATCAACAAAAGTGATGATATTGAGTTGCAAACGCAATTACTAGTAGTGTGCAACTACAAAATCTGCTTAAAAAATTGTACAAACCAGCAACTTCCTCCATGGAGCAGAAAAAAAGAAAAATAGTACTGACCTACTCCTTGTCGTATCTCAGCAACTTCCTCCATGGGGCGGTGTTGTGCACGCTGGTGACCCAATCATATGCCAGCTTCTTCCTGATGTTGACTACTTCCTTAGGGTCGTAGTTGGGCAGTTGGCTACCATTCCACTCGGTGGCGTTAAGCAGTGCGAGCAACCCACACTCATTACTGCAAAATGGGCAAAAAAAATTTGTCACATAAAATTAAAACCAAATAAAGGTAATGCACTCTGTGCAACTGCTTATGTCCTACTGTGCAGCTGCTTCTGTTCTACTGTGCAACTGCTTATGTCCTATTGTGCAACTGCTTGTGTTCTACTACAACTCATTATGTGCCACTGTGCAACTGCTTACGTGCCAGTGTGCAACTACTTATGCGCCACTCTGCAACTGGCTAGATAATCCATTAGAAACTCATAAAAATGATAAAACAGATTGAAGACTAGTACTGTGTCTTAAAAAAATTAAAGATTGCTCATGTAGAAATTGAACAGAACATGCTGCCTAGTTGCGTGCCTGTGTTAGTTTGAGGATCAAGCTAAAAATCTAACTTGTTTTTCATGTTCTGCCCATAGGCGATTACAATTCAAGTACCATGACAGGCCGCGCTACTGCAGGTGTTTTTTTCAACTTAACTTGCACACAACAACCAGTTAGTTGCACAAAATGTGCTGTGTGGTTGCACAGAATATCAGTGCTGGTTGCACAATAACAAAAATAATAAACTTTTTATATGATTATTACACAGGTGATCGTGACGGTCCTACTGCCCCGTTGGAGGCTGCATCCCTTGCACAAGCTTCTGATGATTTTGTGCCCAGGGATCCTCCAAGATCTACTACAAAGGGTAGGGCAAAGAGTCGACGGTACAAATCGGCGCTGGAGCTACACCAAAGAAGAAAAACAAATGCAGCCAGTGCCAATCTACAGAGCACACTGCTGGTGTGTGTCCACTCAGGCTCCTGTGATTCTGTTTCCTCATTTGTAACTTTGGAACAAAAAAGGAAAAGAATGATGTTTTTTTAGCAATGTTGGGACCAAGTGGACACATTCAGCATCTATGATTCCTCTTTATCTAATTTATGCTCCTTGAATTAGTTCATGCACTGTGTAAAAAAAGTTGCTATTTGTGCCTTTGTTGGCAATTGGTTAAATATTTAGTTGTTGAACAATTGTATATCCAGTGCTCCTAATGTATCAACAAAAGTGATGATATTGAGTTGCAAACGCAATTACTAGTAGTGTGCAACTACAAAATCTGCTTAAAAAAATTGTACAAACTAGCAACTTCCTCCATGGAGCAGAAAAAAAGAAAAATAGTACTGACCTACTCCTTGTCGTATCTCAGCAACTTCCTCCATGGGGCGGTGTTGTGCACGCTGGTGACCCAATCATATGTCAGCTTCTTCCTGATGTTGAGTACTTCCCTGGGGTCGTAGTTGGGCAGTTGGCTACCATTCCACTCGGTGGCGTTAAGCAGTGCGAACAACCCACACTCATTATTGCAAAATGGGCACAAAAAAAATTTTGTCACGTAAAATTAAAACCAAATAAAGGTAATGCACTTTGTGCAACTGCTTATGTCCTACTGTGCAACTGCTTCTGTTCTACTATGCAACTGCTTATGTCCTACTATGCAACTGTTTGTGTTCTACTGCAACTCATTATGTGCCACTGTGCAACTGCTTACGTGCCAGTGTGCAACTACTTATGCGCCACTCTGCAACTGGCTAGATAATCCATTAGAAAATCATAAAAATGATAAAACAGATTGAAGACTAGTACTGTGTCTTAAAAAAACTAAAGATTGCACATGTAGAAAATTTTAAAAACTACAAAATGATGGTATATGATTGAGAAGGAATGCCATGCTTATTGTCTTACTTGCCGAGCTGCTTCGGTACATCAATGTCAATAATCTGGAAGTGCTCGATGCTGAACTTTGGGTAATGCTTCCTGCATAGCTGGCGTACTGCCCCCGCGATGGTAGAGGCGGTGGTCATCAGCACAATGTTGTCCAGCGTCCTGCTTGAGTCAAGAACTTCAGAGCGTTCGTCCCTCAAATTGACATTGAAGACCCAATAATGCCTCCCTCCCTCCTTATCGGTTACATCAGCGCACTCGAGCACTGGCAGCATGACCTGCAACCGTGAATGATTTCAGACACAAAATACAGGCTGTAGCTAAGAAAAAACAGTAAAAGACTTGGTCAAGTTAAAAACAAGTTGCAACAAGTATCTGCCAACTAACAGATGTGTCATGTGCAACTAGACATGCTGTGGGTGCCAACTAAAAAACGATTGATCATGTGGGCACAACACTCACCAAGTCTTTCTTATCGAGACGGTTCTTGTAATCAAACTTCTTCTTTATCTCATTCACATTGTGGATTCCTTGCTGTAAATTTATCTGCAGAGATTATAAAACATGGCTCAAAACTCCTTAGTAGGTGAAAGGCCTCCCTCAAATGGTCAACGAAAAAAGTGCTACAGAACAAAGATGAGGGTAAAAAGAAGGTTTTGGAAAAACTTACAGAAAACCTCAGTGGCATAACAACCTTCTTTGACCCTTCTGGTAAGTTATCCATGATGTGTAAGATTCCAGTCTCAATAACAATTTTTGACAACAATTGAACCGGCTTCATCGAATCAACTAACTCCTTTAAAGAAATGTAGAAAGCACCATACCTGATTATCTCAGGGCTGATTATTTTTTTGAAAGCAATAAAAAGACAAGTTAGCTCGAAGGGTCATAGCAGCAAAAAAAATATGTATGAAATTGAAAACAGAACAGTGTGCAACTAAAATCCCTATTCTGTGCAATATGCTATGCTTTCTATGCAACTAAGTGGCTAGTCCTGTGCAACTGAAAAAGATATGTATGTAGGATGTGGGGAGTTAGTTTACCTGGTAGCTTCATCATTTGCTCCTTTGTGATGCCTGACCCAATACAAGAGGGCAGCGTAAAGCTTGTTCACTGCCTCATTGGAGCTGAAAGTCTTCTTCTTGTTGTAGTCAATGAATGGAGACCTTTGAGATGCTGCGGGCCTTAATACCCTCCTCTGTCTTCGTGCAATAGGTGGTCCCAAAGAACTGCTCATGCCAGCTTCTGGTTCTGCGCATATCGGGGTGTGGCAATTCTCTGGTGAACCAACATCTAGCTCTTGAGCTATTGCCTTGCCAGCATCAATAGCAGCACATCCTTCATTCACAGCTGCTGGGTCCAACTCACACTCATCAATGCAAATCACACCGGCTTCCGCTGTTTCTGCTGCTGGAGCATCACCATCTATGCCAAGGTTAAAAGATGGTGCATCGCAGAACCCGTCACCATGATAAGACTTTGATCTGCGTAAGGGTTCAAGGACCAGGGCATCTCCTTGCGGCACAAACACGGGTGCATCGTTCACTGACTTGGTTCGCAATAGTGTTGTAGTTGGCGGCCTTGGAGGCTTGCACCTACTTATAATGTTGAACACCTCCTCTTGTGTTAATGGTTGCTGAAAGTCAGCTCTTGGGGACGGCACTTTGATAGTTGGATCACCTCCTTTTGTGTTTGGCATTGAAGCATCTCTATGAGTAGGCACCTTGGGGCTTGCAGTTGCAGTGGTGCCTTCCTGACCAGCTGTGGTGGTTTTGACTGTGACCATGCTACTAACTGACACATCAGTTGGCACACTGGTATCTGTAGTTGGCATCTTTCCAGTCTGAGTTAGCAGCAACCTAGCAGAACTTGGCACCCCTGCATCAATGGCTGCGGCTCACAGTTCTCTCTCGTCTCTGAACCCCAAATCTTTTGTGGCGTGTTCCCCCTTTGTGCCCCTGGCAAACTTGACAATCTTCTGCTTAGGTGGTTTTGGTGGGATTGTTGAAAGGGGAGTCTTCCCCTTGATCTGTTGAACTTCTCTGACATTGGTTGGCTCTCTACTCACTACAGTTGGCATATCAGTTTGAAGCACAACTTCCTTTACCATATTTACTTCAGCATCTGCACTCACCATCTTCTCCTTGGTTTGCCATGGATGCTGCCTTGCTCTTGCTGGAGCTTAGGTCTGGGAGCTGCTTTAAATATTCCTTGTATTTTTCCTTTGAATGAACCGAGTCAAGACCCTTTCCTGCTTCCTCCATGTCAATTTGATTCTTTTCAGCTTCACTTGATAAGAACAGGCTCTTGTCACTGGCAAAGTTGATCTTCTCACACATATCTTTGTCGCTGAAATCTGGCACAGGAAAGGTGGTTGGCAAAGCTGGCTTCAAGTTGCAGAGCTTGAACATATCAATGCTGCCCTGAGACTCTGCTTCGTCATTTTTCTTTGACTTCGGCAAATCCTTGTCTTTCCAGCAAGTTTTGTCAATCAACATCTGTAGTGTGCTCCTGCTACTCAATGAATTGTTGCTGCTCGCAGGGGTGGCAGAAGTGCTAGTCCTCCTGAATGTGTTGCCACCTGTACCACTAGAACTAGGAGCGTTGTCATCATCATCGTCATCGCTGCTGTCGCTGCCTCCATTGGATCCCCTTTATCATCACCATAACCATCCTCGTCTTCTTCATCATCGTCTTCTTCCCTCTCACTGCCATCAGCTGCTGCGCCTTTGTCTTCTCCTCTCTCACTGCCATCAACTGCTGCCCCTTTGTCCCCATCCCCCTCTTTGGCCTCACCTTCTTCTTCCTCCTCCTTTGCCTCACTATCTTCTTCCTTGTCCTCCTCCTCTCTTTTGTCCTCTTCTTGTTTGTCCTCCTTCTCCTCCTCCTCCTCCTCCTCCTCTTCCTCTTCCTCCTCTGCATCTTCTTCATTGTTATCCTCATCCTTGTCCTCCTCCTCTGATTCATCCGCATCTGTGTCCTCGTCGTTGTCAGCATCTGTCGCTGCTTCCATTTCCTCATCTTCTTCTGACTCATCCTCAACAAACTCTTCTTCTTCTTGTATAGTTGACCCCCGTCTCTTTCTTTTTGGAGCACGGCGTGACGCCCCAGTTTGCATTGATGGCTGCTGTACGTAAGGATCAATATCTAGTTCCTGATCATCGATCTTGGCAACTGCTTCAATGAAGGTGCCAACCTGTTCAGTTACAGCCTTGCACAGCTCATTGACCACTTTCGCAATCTTTGCCTTTTTCTGCATCAACACAAAAGACTCAGTACTGATTCAATTAGAAAAAATAATAAAAAGTAAAATGTCTGTAACTGACCATGATGTGATAAGCAAAAATGACTAATACACACTTTCTAGCCAACTAAAAACATGATTCTAGCCAACTACACATGCACTGTGGCACAAACTAAAAAACATGCATTCTGCCAAAAGTTGATGACAATGGTTGTAAATGAACACTTTGACTGTCCAAAAGAACATGTGTAACTACAGAAGCTTATATGTGCAACTGAACATACATCACAGCCAACTAAATTCTGTATTCTCGCAACTACAAAAGTTATACATGTCCAACTGAACATACATCCCAACCAATAGAAAAATATTGGTAAGTGGTACAAGTTTCTGTATGCAAAACACTAACCTGCGGATTGTAGGTTATTGGTAACTTGGATGCCACGAATGCTTCAGCTTGCAAAATTCCACCAAACAGTGGTGTCTGCTCCATGCCTCTATACTCCTCTTTAAGCTGATGTGAAAAAAAAGAAACAAAAAATAACAAGGTTATCAAAATAGATTTGTGTGTTGAACGAAACCACACATTACAACCTGTGCAACTACAACAAGATACTGGGTAGACAAATTCAACTATACATATATGCAACTGAACAAAGACACAAAAACTGTGCAACCCACATGGCACTGTGCAACAAGATTAGTAAAACTGTGCAACTTAAAAAAGATGGTGTGCCAATTTAAAATGAACATGTGTGCAGATTGCCAAACTTAAAGCTATAATCTGTGCAACTACATGCATTGTTGTGCCAACTGATGACAGTTTTCTGTGCAATTTCCAAAAAGAGTGACCATACATCAAAAGAACATAGAAGGAAGACACTGTTGGAAAAAACAAAAAAGAACTCACTTGTAATTTGCCGAACACACCAGGAGAGATAGTATCCTTCTTGATCACCTTGGCAATTAGAGTACTATCCCATGCATTCGATCGTATCGCGCAGTTGCTTACTGGGATGTCATGTACGAGCGCATCAAGGTATAGTATCTGCACCAGACCCAAACAAAAGAAAAAGGCAAGTTCAATTATTGTTATGAGTATTTCAGCAAACTATAACTGCACAGAAAGAACAAGAACAGATGGAAAAAGTGGTCGTTTTCACTAACCATCAAGTGATACAAGTAGCAGCAGACAGTTTGCTTCTCCTGGTCCATGTTCCGAAAAGCTTCGTTAATGTGTTCTGCTACAAAGAGGCAGATGTTTGTATTCTTTAGCATTTGATGATCTAGCACAAGTCCATAACACTTTGGGCTGAGCTTCAAGGCCGTGGTTGGTGCTAGAAAAGTGCTGAAGGCAACCGCAAGCCAGGCCATAAAGAATGTGTCATCCGTTCTTCCAGCCATATCCTGAATCATCTTGAGCCATGTAGTGATCTGGGGATGAGAATTTCCAGTTATGTTGAAAGCCTGTCTGAATCTCCTAGTGGCATCCTTGTCAACTAAATATCTGACTTTTTGACCCCTGTTTGGGAGATCAAATACCCTCTGAACACTTTCAGCATCGACACGGATCCTTCCCCTTCCTGGGAAAACCATTTCAGAGGTCTGTGGCTGGGAGGACTACACTAGGAACTTAGTGAGGTCCGCTGGAAGTGTGTCTGATAAGTTCAATAGCCCCCCGAACAACCTCGAAACTAGCTCTGACTTCTATAGTGGGGATAGAGAGGTGTTGAAATTTGCAAACCGCGCTGGTGATGCCCTTATCCTGCCTGCTTGTGATGGTCGCTCCACATCTTCCCCTGCAGCCACCTCAACTCCTTCACCACTGCCCTGTTGATGAGAAAATGAAAACATTACACAAACATTAAACACAAGAGAAAAAACAAGAATGAAAAAAAAACTAGCAATCATCATTTGGATCAGTATTAGAATGAGCTATATATTCATAAAATGGATCATGCCAACTAATATGATTTATTTGTGCAACTAATAAAGCTCATGAGGATAACTGCAAGACTGCCAGTGTGCAACCTTCAAAAAAAATAAAAAAAGTACAAGACCTGGCAGCTACAAAAAGTTCTAGTGGATGTGCAACAATAAGAAATGATACTGCAAACAAGAAAAACAGTAACTAAAAAAGGTTTGCAAAGAACTATTCAAATAGATCATAAACACACACAAAAAACCCACATACCTCAGCATCTGCTGCGGAAGATGCGACAGCTTCTCCAGCAACTGCTGCCTGCACAAAAAAATGACCACTGATGTCAACTATGAAAGATGCCAACTAGTGAACTACAAGATGCCAACTAATGCCAACTAATGTCAACTGTATTTAAATCAATATGACTAGAGATGTCAACTACAAAAGGTTGTTATTGACAAACTAAAAACAAAAATAGTGGTGCGAACTGCTGCATAATTTCATCACTATCTAAAAAAGCGAGAAAAACACTTATATTCGAGATTTTACTTACCCTAGAAGATGACTCAGCTCCCTTATCAAGTGCTGCACGTCTAGTCCGCTTTACAACACGGAACTGATCAGCATCCTAAGAAAAAAAATAAAAAACATGAGCATGGGAAAAAACAAAAAAAATGTTATATGACCCAAACAAAACCAAAAAAATTGGACTTGTGTCATCAGCATGCCACTTACCTCAACATCCTCTCCCTGCTCAACAGTCTGCGCAGGTCGTGGCTGGCGATTAGCAGGACGCTTCGAGTTTCGGCGAAGCGGCTGACTTCCAGAACGCTGATTAAGCAACCAAAAGAAAACATGAAAAAAAAGACATTAGCATACATGCATAAGTTGAAAACAAGTCAAAAACAAAAGAAAAAAAGTGAAAAAATACATCTCCTTCATTGCCATCCGCATCTCCTCCTATTATAACCATTTTTGCCCTGCGGCAGAAAATACAACAAAAAAACATAGTTAGAAGATGTGGACAACCAACTACTACAATGATGCAGCCAACTGTGCAGTAAACCTTGTGCAAACTGGACATCAAATAAGCCAACTAACTTTTTTCTGCCTAGTTATTACTTGCCAACTGTGACAAGTAATACCTAGGCAGAAAAAAGTTAAGTAAAGGCAACAAGCTCAGTGAGATAACTTATTCTGAAAAAGCGTCCCTAGTTGAACATGAGGGGAGATACATGAAAACAACCACATCCACAACAAAAGACTTGCACATTGAAAAAAATTAAAATGGAAAATTGGCAAGCATTGGTACTAATTTGCACAAATCAAGGGGTCCTAGTTGCACAAAGCAGGAGAATAACACATAAACCACCACAGCCACCACAACGCTGGTGGATTGGGTAGACTATATTGGAAAACTGGCAAGCATTGGTGCTAAAATTGCACAAACAAGAGGCCCTAGTTGCACACAGCAGAGGGGGAAACAGCCAACAAGTAAAAGTGTATAACATATGCAACTAAGTAAAACCAACTAAGTAAAGTAACTGGCACAAGTGTATAACATATGAACAGCCAACTAGTAAAAGCGATGCAGCCAACTGAGCAGGCAACTTGTGCAACTGAACACCGTATAGACAACCACCTAGTACAAAGACAGTGAGCCAACTGACCAAAACAACTGCTGCAACTGCAGAGCATATGGACAGCCAAGTACTATATGGACACAGCCAACTGAGGAGAATTTTGTGCAACTAACCACTTAAATCTCTGAACACCAACTACAAAATCAGCCAATGCATTGCACACAACATTGCACACATCTAATACAACTTACAGAATAACTAAGAATCATGAACAGATCTCAAATCTCTGCAAAATTGAACGGAACATGAACTAAACAGCCAAATCGCCCTAAAATCGCGCAACGAGCGCCGTGGACATGCAT
>NW_024115820.1:0-12085 GCF_003073215.2 Triticum urartu | reverse complement strand
CCGACGTCCAGCCGCCCTCCGCCGCCAAGGAGACCCCCCCGCCGTCGTTGCCACCGGGTTCGCCTTCCGAATCGCCTGGCCGTACGAGAGCCGTTGGGACGCTCTCCATCCACTTTTGTGTCCTCGAGAGGTCTTGAGTTCAAGACCCTGCCAACGCAGTATTAAATAAAACGATTCTGCGGTCTACACCGATCCCACGTCTAAGGACTAATATAGCCATATAGCCTAGACGTGAGGGGGAGTGTTGAAATATATTGCCCACCTCCCTCCATCAGTTCGGACTTTTGAATAAGTTGACTGAAGTATGAATTCAATAAGGTCGTCCCAAAGATCTTGAACCATGCTGCAAGCGGTCACATTTGAGTGAAGAGCTGGTCGGACCTGCAGCCAAAACTAAAAATTGACGGACGGTGAAGATGCTCAGAAGTTTTAGAAAGGCTGCAGAACGGACATGCGTCCATGGAGGCAGTCCTGTTGTGAAACTGCGCCGGTTAGTATGTAACCGGGGATGATGAACCAGAACTGTAAATACAAGAAAGAAATTTCCCCCACGATCATATGCTCTTGCAGTAGGGAAATACCTTGGTCTTTGGCTACTCTAAATTGCCAATAAAAAAGAGGGCCTTTGGTTACTCTACAAAATATAAACTGTGCAGTATAGCACGTGTTTAGTTGTTCGAGATGGCACGTTAGCTATCTCATCTCAAAAGAAGAAGATGGCACCGTCGGATCTGCATCGTACGTACGTACGCGGCCTGTGTCCGGAACGGACTGTAGTTGCCCTTTCCGTGTAGCCCTCGAGACAGCACCCACAACCCTCGCCGTCCCGTTATAAAACAAAACAGACCCTCGCCGTGACACCGTCTCACCGCGATCAGCCAAACTGAGCAAGCCATACACTCCGGGCCGGCCGGCGGCGCTGGCCCCCCCTCCGTTTCCGGCTCCGCTTCCTCCATCATCGCCGGCGCCGTGAGCGGCTACCACGTGCTCAAGATCGACGGCTACTCACGCACCAAGGAGGTCCCCAATGGCGAGTGGATCGACTCCTGCCCGTTCCAGGTGGGAGGCCGCACATGGCATCTTCGTTACTATCCCAACGGGAACAAGACAGAAGATATCGATTACATACCCTTCTTTGTCACACTCGATGATACCGTCGCCGAGGGCGAGGCCGTGAAGGCGCAAGCCAACTTCAGCTTGCTCAACCAAGACCGGAATCCGGTGCTGCCTTATCGCTGGGGAACTGGTACCAGAAACTTCTCGGTGGAAAAATCTTGGGGATTCGACAAGTACATCAAAAGGGACGAGTTGGAGAAATCAGAGCTTCTCAAGGACGATTCCTTCACTGCCAAGGTCGATGTCACTGTCATGAGCGAGTTCCGCGCACGGAAGACACCATCCGTCGTGGTGCCACCGTCCGACATACACCGGCACCTCGGGGACCTCCTGTCGAGCAAGGCGGGCGTCGATGTCGAATTCCGGGTCGGCGGGGAGACATTCTCGGCGCACCGATTGGTGCTCGCGGCACGGTCTCTGGTCTTCATAGCAGAGTTCTTTGGGCCCATGAAGGAGGGCACAACCACTGAGGCCATATGTATAGATGACATTGAGGCAGAGGTGTTCAAGCCTTCAAGGCTCTGCTTGCTTTCATGTACACGGATGCATTGCCTGATATGGATCAACAGGAGGAATCTGCCATGGCCCAGCATTTGCTGGTTGCAGCACATAGGTATGATCTGGAGAGGCTGAAGCTGATTTGTGAAGATAAGTTGTGCAATCATATCGATACGAGCTCCGTGGCGACTATCTTGGCCTTGGCGGAGCAGCACCACTGCCACGAGCTTAAGGCGGCATGCTTGGTGTTCCTCAGCCTGCGTTTTGATTTTCGGATTGGGTTTTTTTTCGCCCCCAGACGAAATGGCCGAATTTCAATCAATTCAAAAATTGCGGCCAAATCTCGACGAAATTGCAAAAACAAAATTTGAATTTTGAATGAAATTTAACCAAAATCTGGCCAAAATTCGGCCAAAATTTAAGAGAAATTTTGCAATCAACGGAGGAAAAGTATAGCAGATCGAGCTCTAGGGGTTAAAAACTGAATCAGTCCAATAATAAACATTGGAGAAGCAAACGAAGAAGGAAGTGCCCTGATGCTACCTATGCATCAGTCCAACATATAAAAACAATCCTCACTGCCACAGACATCAAGTACCATGCCGTGGCCTTGAAGAAGCAACGGAGAAGAAACTAGATGGTGATGGAGGAGGCGCGAGGTGGCCCTGATGGAGGCTGCGCATCGACGCACTCGGACGCAAGTGAGCGGGCGGGAGGGACCCGTCAACGAGGCGGCTTGATGCAGCGGCGGAGTGCAGATTCTTCATTGGAGGAGCTCCGGATGGGCGGGGGAAGGCAGCAGGCTGGCAGCGGCGGCGGCGCGCACACGGAAAGACAGAGGAAACAAGAATTTAGGGTTCGGGCGTTCAGTTTGATGGTGTTTTCTTAGCCGGACCATAGTGGAGGCCTTCTAAATGTTGGGCTGGGCCACAACTTTCAAAGCAGGCCGAAATTTTTTAAGCGAAAGGGACATATTCCGGGCCCAGGCGAGATGGCCGAAATTCGGCCAAAATTGGTTTTTTTCGGCCGGAAATCAAAATTAGTTTTCAGTTCACCAGTGAATCTGGATGGGGCCGTGGAGTCTGAAGGTTTCCAGTTTTTAACCAAGAGCTTCCCTGGTGTTATAAAGGATCTTCTAATGTCCCACGTTGCTCCTAGTTTACTCGGGAAAAGAAAATCAAAGGCATGAAATGTCATTTGGAATCATCTGTCCAGAAAGTTACTAAAGACCCTGCATGCTATCTAATACTAGCATTAGTACTTCTTTTGTGTAGTCTTATCTCACAAGGATGTGATGTACGGTGGTTCTTTTTGTTTGGTCATTGTTGTATCCTTCGTGGAGAATTAGCAATGGTTCGACAAGCTATGTGCCAAGCAAGAACTGTATATTGTGAAGTCATGTGTGATGTGCAACATTGGCAAGTGCTTAGTAGACATTGATTTGGATACTCTGGATGATATGGATACTTGTGCGGTTATTGGTATCTTATATTGGGCTGAATACTTTGCTAATGGTGTGCTGATCCATTAGCTACTTGTGTGAAAATATGGTGTGAGTCGTGTGAAACTTACCCTGAGTCAAGTCGTGGACTTGTGCTCGTACTGGTTATTTGTTGAGTTCACTTTCAGGTGTTGCCAGAGCTGGACAAACGTGGTCGATGACAGGATCGAGGGACGAAGCTTAGAGAAGCTGAGGTCCGGGGGATCATGGTCATGCGGGGCGTTCATGCGAAGGAACAATGAAAGTGGAGGATACGATGATCCGGGAGGGCACCGGTTTGTCGTACATGGCTTGTACTGGAGATGTACGGTACGGTACTGAAGACATCACGAGGTGCAAGGCGTGCACATGTGTTTGCGTGCACGGCAGCGCAGCGGTGCGATCGGGCGGGTCGAGCGGGTGCGGCCCAGTCCAGCGTGGGCGTCCGATGTGGCAGGCGTGCGGATCGATGGAAGGCGGCGTGCGCGACGGAGGCGGTCAGCCAGGCTCACGCGCAAGAGCAGACATTGCTCGTTGCATGTCTGCAGCTGAGCGTACATAGGCTAGAGGCCAGAAGGAGCAGGCCCAGCATGCCCATGCAGCAACGAGGTGAGCGGCCAGGCTCACGCACGATTCTGCCGTCTGTTTCGTTTCAGAGATGGACTTTATTTTTAGGGTGCTGTTTAGCTCTTTAAATAGAGGGGCGTAGGCTAGGTTTTTGGGTGTGTCTCAGGAGAGGAACTCGGATCTTTAGCCTAGATTTATTTGAGAGTTCTTGGATGCTGACACGCATTTTCTGTAACCGATCGACATCGTGGCAATAAAGTGATCTTTGGCGGTGTCATCTCTATTCTCTGGGCTTCTCTAATCTTGGTGAAATCTCCGTGTTAGATCTCTCTAATACTTTGCTGCAGTTTTTTTCACGAGATCAAGGGAAGTTTGCGGTGCGATTAATCTATCTTTCTTGCTAGTTCTCGAAATTAGATCTAGATTGATTTTCGCAGTCTTCTGTCAGCTGTTACTGTTCTGATCATAACTTTTGATTGGTAACTCCGTTTAAGCTGATTCTTGTTGTGTTGATTAGATAATTTCCGTAGCTTTAATTGGAGTACTCATACGTATTTTTTGGTTCAGAAGATCTTGATATACAACTGTTTTACCATCTCGAACAGATTAGAGTTTCAGGGTTTTAAATTTTGGAAAAGTTATAATTTGCTTCCGCGCAATCATTCACCCCCCCTCTGATTGCCTATCTCGATCTCTCATATATGCTAATTAGTGAACTGTTAGTTCAGAACTAGTAAGCATTTCAAATAGTTGAGCTTCACATTGTGCCACAATCGCTACTAGCATTGCGCTGCTTTCTGAGCTCATCCATCCCTTGTTCAGTACAGGGCAGTGCTTATTTACCAGCTCCAGATAGACAATGCCTTGTTTAAATGCTGGTTTGTGATTAATTGAAAAGGCATTGGCCTTTTCTGGTTTTCAACTTTTTCTATGGCTGCAGTTTGAAGTTTTGAAGTTTGGTCTCAAGTATTTTTATACAAGGTGGTTCTGTCTTATGTCTGAAGTTCTTTGTTTTTGAATTAAGGATCATATAGTTACCAATCTTGTAAAATTGATAAAAAAAAAGAGCACATCCAAAAGTAAAAGGATTCGGCTATTTACATGCCAAGATGTCTGTACTTGTACAAAAGTTCATTTTAGATTACCTTGTGATTGTAATAGACACATGCTAATTTTTTTCTAAGCAACGAGACTCCTCGTCGATTTCCATTATAGAAACCGCCACAGTTCTACAAAGTTTTTGGAGGAAATAAACGCAACAGAAAAAGAAAGCATCCCTTACATTTCACACCACACCACACACATAGAAGAGTGAAGAAGGGAAGCCCCCCCCCCCTGAACTACGAGTGAATTGCAAAAAATATCGACATTGAAGGTTAGGGTTGCAGAAATCACAAGTCTCTAGTTTTGTGCCCAAAAACACTAATTCCCATGCTAATTTTTTGCAGAAGCCACAAGTCGCTCGGTTCGGTCGTTTTAAGTGGGATTATGACAGGTGGGGCCCGCTTTTGTCGATGTGGCATAACTGTTCATCCGTTTGACTCGTTAGACGCCGTTAGACGCAGTGCGCGGGCCGGTTCGAGCCGAAACCCTATTGACCGGTCCCTCCCTCGATTCATTACAGGCCCACCCACCCCAACCCTCATTCGCTCGCGCTCTCTGCTCCCACTCGTTCGTCATCGTCGATCGTCCACATCTCCGACCGCCGCCGCCGCCGTGTCGCCATGGTGTCCTGGAGTGAGTATGATGACAGCAGTGAGAATGATTACCAGTATGCCACCTCAGGTTCAGACGACGGCATCGTGAAGGTGAGTTGGTAGAACTAGGGCTAGGGTTAGGGTTTGGATTTGGAAATTTTCCTCCTGAGCTTGATCTGAAGTTTCCTTCCCAAATCTCTTGCTTTCCTTTGCACGTGCAGATCCTGCTACCACGGATGACTCCGAATTTGAGGGCACTGAATTTGTTTTGTGCCATGAACACGAGAAGCGAGCAGAGAGACTTGTTGCTTTCGAGGGCATCCATACTGGCAAGAGGTTCCTTGCTTGTGCTGTGAAGGTATGTGTGTCAATTTTGTGCTAATTAGTTGTTGTGGACTAATTATTTGGTCATTGTTTAGTACTGATTTTGGTAGTTAGCAGATCTGGCTTGTTAGTTAGGTTGTTTTAATATGTGCTCAATGCTTACTGGCTCAGTGAAGTCATTGTTTATATGTGAGCATATGTGCATAGTGTTGTGGCATGTTCATTTGTTTATATGTGAGCATATGACGGTGTGGATAAGTGAGGTCATTTGTTTATATGTCAACATGTGACAGTGTGGACAAGTGAGGTTTGTTTATATGTCAGCATGTGCATGGGGTTGGAAGCACTCATTAAAAATTGTTATTAGGTACTGCTGGCCTAGTTGCTTTTAGTTAGCAAGCACTCATTATTTAGCTTGCCTAGTTGTTGGTACTGGATGGAGTGCCTACTTGTTATTAGTAAAGCACTCATCGTGGCATGTAGCTCATATCTTGTTGTTTAACACTGTAATTTAACAGGATGGTAAAAACTGTGGACTAGTTGAATGGATTGATCCATCTTGGCCAGCTACAATGAAGAATGCACTGTCCAAGCTGTGGCATATGTATGAAGAGTCCAAGAGAAACAGGACTAAGGACAATCTGATGAACTCATTTGCTGTTCACAAACTGACACAAGATAAGATCAAGCTGCAGCCAATTATGAGAAGTTGGTTGAAGATGTCCAAGCCCTTTTGGATGAGAATGAGAGAAGGGCCCATATGGAAAGTAAGCCTGATGACATCAAGCTCCAGGAGAAGTATGACATGGTTAAGAACCTGATAGTAGCTCAAGCCAGTGTCATTAGGAACATGAAGTTGAAGCTTGCTAAAGAGAAGAGTAAGTTGCAGGCCCACATTGATGACCTTGAAAAGGTTGTGGAGCAGACCAAGGTCAAGCTGAATGGGATCAAGGCAATCTTAGATGAATGAGCCACACTGGGCAGTGATGGTCATGGAGTTCATGGTCATGTATGGATCTTCTTATTAGTTATGTAATGGTCATGTATGGATCTCCCAATTATGCTACTTATTAGTTATCTAATGGTCATGTATGGATCTCCCAATTATGCTACTTATTAGTTATCTAATGGTCATGTATGGATCTCCAATTATGCTACTTATTAGTTAGGTAATGGTCATGTATGGATCTCCCAATTATGCTACTTATTAGTTATGTAATGGTCATGTATGGATCTCCCAATTATGCTACTTATTAGTTATGCATTGCTTATGTATGGATCTCCCAATATGCTGAATGTGATGAATTTGGATGTGGATTTGTATATCTGAAATAGCCCTATACTAATTATTGTGGTTTTTTCGACCTTGGGGGAGCCTATAATCATTTAGTGGTTTTTCGACGTCGATGGACTCTAGACTCATTTAGGTGGTTTTTTCAACGTCGATGGACCCTAGACTAATTTAGGTGGTTTTATCGACGTCGAGGGACCCTAGACTCATTTAGGTGTTTTTTTCGATGTTGAGGGACCCTAGGCTCATTTACTTGGTATTTTCGATGCCGAGGGAGCCTAGACTCATTTAGGTGGTTTTTTCGACGTCGATGGAGCCTAGACTCATTTAGTTGGTTTTTTGACGTCGATGGACCCTAGACTCATTTAGGTGGGTTTTTTGACGTCGATGCAGCCTAGACTCATTTAGTTGGTTTTTAGACGTCGATGGACCCTAGACTAATTTAGGTGGTTTTGTCGACGTCGAGGGACCCTAGACTCATTTAGGTGGTTTTTTCGACGTCGAGGGACCCTAGACTCATTTAGTTGGTATTTTCGACGTCGAGGGAACCTAGACTCATTTAGGTGGTGTTTTCAACGTCGATGGAGCCTAGACTCATTTAGTAGGGTTTTCGACGTCGATGGAGCCTAGACTCATTTAGGCAACAAGTTCAATAACCATCAACATCCAGCATCAAGATCAAAAACCATCAAAAGGCAACAAGTTCAACACCTGGTTCAAGCAGCCAATAAACGCATCAAGTTCAACATCTGGTTCAAAGCTGCCAACAAAGGCATCAAGTTCAATAGCCAACAAAGGCATCTAGGTCTAGCAGCCAACAAAGGCATCTAGTTCAACAGCCAACAAATGCATCAAATTCAACAACCAACATAGGCAACAAGTTCAACAGCCAACAAAGGCAACATCTAGTTCAACAGCCAACAAAGAAAACATCTTGTTACCAGAAGCATATAGGTACTCTTTCATCTTGTAGGAAACAGTCCTCTTCCTTCCAGTCTGTCTTGGAGCATGAAATGTTCCCATATGGCCTGCAGCAGATGTAGATGATGTACCAGCTAGGGTAGCATTCTTCCTGGGAGACCTCCTTGGAGGAGTAGTAGGTGCTGGGGTAGCATTCTTCCTAGGAGACCTCCTGGGAGGAGCAGTAGGTGCAGTAGTAGCAGGTGCAGCTCTCATCCTTGGAGGAGCAGTAGGTGTGGTAGCAGCAGGTGCAGCTTTCTTCCTGGGAGGAGAAGTCCCAACATCTGTTGTAGATGGAGATGGCCTCTTCCTTGTTGGTGCAACAACTGTAGATGAAATGGTGGTTGAAGAAGAAGCATGTGACCTGTTTGGCTGCATTTAAAAAACAGAAACAATTATGAACTATGAATTACAATTGAGACATAACTACAATTGTATTTGTGCCCACATTGAGACATAACTACAAAAACAGAAACAAAGATGCTTAGCTAACATGATGCTGGTTTTTTCTCATAGCAAGAGTTGGTTTCAAGGGCTTGGAGCACACATTGTATCTGTGCCCTACAAGTTTGCAGTTGCTACAAGTAATGGATGACATCCTAGATGTATCTCTTGGTGCTGGCTTCTCAAATTGGTTTTTCCTCCTCTTTGTTTGTTGTTTCCCAACTTTGTCTCTGAAAACTGGAGGCTCTATGTCCTGAGTTCTTGATCTTGGCCACAGATTTGGACCAGGGACAGGAAATATGATATGGCCATATGCTTTTTTGTACATTGCCTTCTTGAAGAAATCATCAACAAAGTCTTCAGGTTGCAACTTAGCTTTCACAATTGCAGATACTGCATGATTGCAAGGCATAGCAGTCATATCCCATTTCCTACATCCACATGTTCTGTGCAGCAAGTTCATAGAGTAGGTGTTATCTCCACTACTAACTTTGTAAATGTTAGGACCAGCCATCAAAGATTGGCACCACCTTGATTTGTACTTTGCTTCCTCTAACATCTCTGCATATGTTGGGCAAATCTCCCAATTTGATGTATCTTAGTTCTATTGGTGTTAAATTTGACCATCAATTTAGTCCTAATTCCTTCCAGCATGGTCTTTATTGGCTTCCCTCTAACATCTAGGATCATTTTGTTAAACACCTCACTGATGTTGTTCACAACTAGGTCAGTCTTGCAGGTAAACTCCATTGCATGTCTAGCCCATGTATGAACTGGTACTTTATTAAGCCGTGCCCAAGCTTCCTTACACTCTCTTTTCAAATCATTCATTGCAGCTAGGTGTTCATTCTTAGTATAAGAGTAGCTAGCTGCATCCATGTGTTTCTTTAATTCATCACCTCTAAAACCAACAGTTTGGAAATTCTGATATATGTGTCTAAGGCAGAATCTTTGTGGACAATTGGGAAAAACATGGTTTACTGCATTTAAAAGGCCCTGTTGACGCAATATGAACTAGAGCTAAATATTGGGCCATTTGAATTGTTCATAGAGAAATGTGCATATGAAAAACTTAATAGTACAATAGAAAATATGAGAAGATAAGTTTACCTTCTGCCTATCAGAAATGATAGTATAATAGCCAAATTTTTCACTTTCTCCACCAAGTGCATCTTTCAGTTATGTAAGGAACTAGGTCCAGCCGTCTGTGTCCTCTTTGTCAACAACTCCAAATGCTATAGGATATATGTTGTTGTTTCCATCCCTTCCTGTTGCAGCAAGGATTTGTTGACCTGTTGACAGCTTGATAAAACAACCATCTACACCTGCAAAGTGACAAACGTGAGAAGATAGTGTATTTAATGTGGCCAAATAATAAAAACACCACACAAATTACAACACAATGTACCTATGAATGGCCTGCATCCATTTAAAAACCCTTCTTTGCAAGCATTAAGACAGTAGAACAGGCCATGGAACCTTGGGTTCTTGCTTGGGTGCTCTGGCAGATGCTTAGTGGTCACTACACATCTACTTCCTGGGTTTGTGTCTAAAACAGCCTGCAAATAATCTCTAATCCTAGTGTATTGACCTCTCTGGTCTCCTTGGACAACCTTCAATGCTTGTTTCCTAGCCCTATAGGCCATATGGGTTGAGATGTGTACTCCATATTTCTTCTTCAAATTCTGCATTATTTGTGGTTATTGGTGTGCCAATATCAATTCTCAGCATATCCTCACACTGGCGTGCCACCCATTTTGCTGTGACCTTGGTATTCTCTGCTACTGCTGGGCATGTGTGTAGAAAATTAGCCTTTCTTATGCAAAAAGTACTTTCATTTGCAGCAACAGAAGCTGCAATGTAGAACGGGCATTTTACATTAGTGCACACAACTATGATGCTGTCATTGCAGTTTCTGTGGAAGTCATAGTTCCTATTCCGACTTATGTGAAATGTCTGAAGTGCTCTCCTAAATTGTTACACATTAAGGAAACAAAGCTTTCTACAAAACTGGTCCTTTGGGTTCTCTCTATCATCACTATACCACTTCCTTGGTTGTGATTTATATGCTCTGCTCTTCCTTCCATTGGGCAGAATATAAGGTGCTTTCTCAGCTCCATCATCATATTCCTGCTTTCTAACACCCACGATGCGGCTATATCTCCCACGTGTCGGAGCACGACTTAGAGGCATAACCGCATAGTAGGCATGTCACAAGAGGGGTAATCTTTATACATCCCATGTATTGAATAAGAAAGGGATAAAGAATTGGCTTACATTCGCCACTTCACACAATACATAAATATAGCATTATATCATTCAGAATACAATCAAGGTCGGGCTATGGAACCAAAAATAAAGAAAGACCACCCCTAATACTAGATCCCCGATCACCCCGACTGGGCTCCACTACTGATCAACTGGAAACTAAACAACACAACGAACACGATCTTCATCGAGCTCCTCCTTGAGCTCAGTTGCGTCACCTGCACTGGTAGCAACGGCACTTGCAACTGGTTTTGAAAGTAATCTGTGAGTCACGGGGACTCAGCAATCTCACACCCTCGCGATCAAGACTATTTAAGCTTATGGGTAGGAAAGGGTAGTGAGGTGGGGCTGCAGCAAGCACTAGCATATATGGTGGCTAACTTACGCAAAAGAGAGCGAGAAGAGAAGCAAAGCATAGTCGAGAAGCTAAAAAGATAAAGAAGTGATCTTGAAACTATTTATGTTCAAGCATAACACGAGACCGTGTTCTCTTCCCAGACTCCGCCGAAAAGAGACCATCACGGCTACACACACGGTTGATGCATTTTAATTAAGTTAAGTGTCAAGTTCTCTACAACCGGACATTAACAAATTCCCATCTGCCCATAACTGCAGGCACGGCTTTCAAAATTTCAAAACCCTGCAGGGGTGTCCCAACTTAGCCCATCACAAGCTCTCACGGTCCACGAAGGATATTCCTTCTCCCAGGAAGACCCGATCAGACTCGGAATCCCGGTTATAAGACATCTCGACAATGGTAAAACGAGACCAGCAAAGCCTCCCGATGCGCCGACATCCTGATAGGAGCTGCACATATCTCGTTCTCAGGATAACACCGGATGAACACTACCTACAGCTAAAACCCTGGCACCCCTTGCATTTTTGGACCAAAGACTTGGTGTCTTCAAGAGCAGTCGGCGAGAAGAAGCCATGGCGGAAAGCTTTGGTGACGAGTGTGTCACACCCTGCATTTTGTAACATGTCTTTTGCATTAATAAAGCAAGAAAAGTTGGGCCAACAAAAACTTTTGCATTATTTTGCTTTTATTTTGGAGTTGGTTTTCTCTCTGTGATTTTTTCAAGTGCTCTTTAAAGTCAACTACTCCACCTTCTGTACTTCATCTCCTTGCCCCAAACTTCTGCACAATGATCATGCCATGTGTATAGTACAATATAGTATTTTCTTAGAAAAATAATTTGGCCAAATAGTATTTTCAAAAATTAGTTTTCCAAATACCCCTGGATTGAGGTTTGCACTGCAAGTACCTGATTTGGGGTATGAAAAATATTTCAAAAGGTATATTTGAAACCTATTAGATATAAGATTCCCATAAACCCCAAAAATATAATTTTAAAAGTTATTTTTCTATTTTATTTAAAAGCTTTTCTAAAGTCCATAAATGGTCTTTAATAGAGTGAAAATTATTTTATTATTTTAAAA
>NW_024115819.1:0-7434 GCF_003073215.2 Triticum urartu | reverse complement strand
GCGGGTGTCCCCCAGCCTCCACTGCCACCATCGGTGGCAGCGGGTGCGCCCCAGCCTCCATCCCCACTGCCACCACGGTTGCTGTCGCCCCCACCACCCCATCCAGCATCCCCGCCTCCAGATCCTCCGCCAGTGCCCCACGCACCTCCCCCACTGCCTATGTTATCAGTCCATCCTCCACCACCGCCACCATCACCATCACTGCCAAAGTTACCTCGACCCCGACCCCGCCCACGTCCACGGCCGCCAGAACTGTTCCTTGAATCAAACCTGCCTCCTGCTTAGGAGAAGAAATGACAAATTAAGATTGATAGCATACAGGTTACATCAGATTATTTTCCACTGAGAACAGGTTACATCAGATTATTTTCCACGCCCGCCAGAACATCCTTTTAACATTTTTTTTGGGCAGGATCTTAGTGACAACTCTATGAAGCGATGATGGTGATCAACAAACACGGGAGACAGAACAAGAACAAGACCAGCAAAACTAATACAGGGTAGGTTTGAAAACCACTGAGAACAGGGGACATCAGATTATTTTCCGTGACACAAAGTTCAAAACAGTTGCTTCATCAGAATCAACAAAACTTATATGAAACTAGCCATATAATGCAGTTCCAGTAATTCCTTTAAAACAGTTGCTTTGTGGGTACTAACAAGACTTCAACGAAACTAGCCATAATATGGTTCCAATAATTCCAGTAAGAAAATGAGGACAGGTCATCGACACGAAGATACACTATGCAAGCAAATGTTAGTGGTAACAATGACGACACAATTGAATGCAGATGTGCTTGATAACCAAGTATTGCAAAATGCAAACACATTCAAGGACTGACCTGATCTTCCAGAAAAAGGTCTGTCCCTATCATTATCACCATCTCCCCTCCTTCCGTCATTCGCGCCACCAGAACCCCAAGCTGAATTTTTCATAGGTACCATTGCCGCAACATTTCGCATTGAAGGGCCAGCATCAGGTGGTGGTTTGTCAATATGTTTTTGAAAATATGACACAAGGCGATCAATGCTGTCAAAATCTTTCTTCCGGAATCTGAAGCCCTTTGGGTATAACCCAACATACTCATGATGCGGGTTTGTACTCCTGATGTAAGATAATATGAAGGTGCCTGGATGTTCATGAGATATGCCAAAACAATAGACTATTCTCATAGGATTCTCTGATTTCTCAGCCCTCAACATATCATCAACTTCGCCTTTTAACCCTTTCCTGAATTTGCGATAAGAGAGCATGCTTTTCAGGTGGCCTACCAATGGATCCACATATCTGTCTATTACCTGCACATTTTTAAGGAAAGAAACATACATTTACCAAAAATTAAAACAAATGCCAATCTTGACTGCTATAACAGAAATGGAATTGCAGCAAACTGATGTCAACAGAAATATTTTTATGGAAATCATCTTGTATGCAAACCAACCTCATCAAGATCTTCGAAAGTTTCATCACCAATGGTCAGTGTTTTTCCGAGTCGAAGCAAACTGGTAATATCTTTATGATCCTTCCCACTTTCAGTGATCTCCTTGTGTGCAAAGACACCATCAAATATCTTCAGGGTAAGCGTTAGAAATGATGGCCCCCTAGAACTAGGCCGAATGACTTTCTCGCCAGGCTCTTTGTCCCCCAGGAACTGTTTCAACAAGTTAAGATCAGATACTATTACAGAAAGGGAAAGATGTTAAAGAAACTGAAGGGGCATAACAGATCTATTCAACAGGACAACACACCTGCATTGCCTCTTCCGCCGTCAAATTCTGAAAGTGAGGATGAACGATCATCCGGGGCTTGAAATGTTTCTTTGCTTCCTTCTGTTTCCGAGCCTTCTCATCCTGGGTAGGAACCATGTTTTGTTCACGATTGTATGGATCATGGTTATTTCTCGAGAGTGGCCATCTCTTCATTTCACTGCTCTTGCATGTTAGGTAAACTATGAACCTATTTTTGTTCACATTCTTAATTTTGCCAGTTAATACATCGCCCTCATGTAACTGCAGTGATTCTAGATCAAAGCCATCATCAGAATAGTTGTCTCCCATAACTATGGCTTTCAATCCAGAATCAAAGGTGCAAATTATTCGGTTATCTTGTATATGCCGAACAGTTACTTGAACAATCCTTCCATCTGATATGTTGTCCTCAGTTTCACCAGAAAGCAACCAGAACTCCTCATCTGGACTTGGCTCGGCATAAGGGGTCCTCCGATCAGAGAAACCACACTTTAGCTCCAACTTTATGTCAAGCAATGTTTCTCTCTTATCATCTCCGATGCTTCTGCTGTATTCATCTATGTCAAGACGTTCAAGCTGTTCCTGCTTCTCTCTCACATGCTCAATTGCCATCTCTTGCTCATCATCATCCATCTCATTCGCTTCAGGTCCATCCTCAGCACAGACATCCTTGGCCAAATTCTTCGCCAACGCATATGATTCAGGATGGATCCTTGTATCCTCAAGAAGATCAATGATCTGGGCACTAGCTGCAGCAGCACCACTTCGTCGGACGCGTAAAAACCCAGACGCATTCATGAATACTTTCCTGCCTAAGGGTTTCACCAGCTCCTTGCGACTAAAAATGGATCCCTCTCTTACCAACTCCTTCTGCAAAGCTGAAGCTTTGCGCGGTCCCAGACCAGCAACAAACTGCAAAGTGGAAAAATGCCACTCATGGCTAGCAGCAAGATTAACATCAAAACCAATCTGATTTGTCGCATCGACCATTACTTGCTCAACAACTTCATACTTCTCATCAGGACTAAGGAACTGTTCAAGCGGGTGTAGTTTCCATGACAATATCTCTTTCCCGGGTCCACAGAGTGTTGCAACCATCGCCAAAGGATTTTGCAAGTACCGACCAAGCGCCACAGCACGCTTCACGATAGCTATACATAATTATAAGTACATATTTAGAAAGGTTCGTGACCAAAAGAGCAAACAGTAAATCAACACGTTGTACCATACCTGACTGGGCAGGCAGCTGATCTGAAGATATTCGAGAGTTCTCGTACAAGCGAGGCACAGATTCATCACCATAGACAATGCTGAAATTTTCCATTTGTGGGTTCACATCTCTTGGGTGGTCTTCCACCATTTTGAAAATAACCTATACAAAGCAAACAGATTATTTTATTGACACTATACAATGCCACATCCATGCCAAACAAGAAACAGAACAGAAGAACAGGAAATATTCATGTGGATAGAAATACTGGAGCCAGCACCCAGCCAGTAACAACTGCCAGAATTTTTATGTATGATGGAAGAACACCAGTAAGCATTAAAAAGGAACTGCAAACCCAAGGAATCCCCTAGCAGAACACGTGATGGCATCTTTGTCTCTACTTATCACAATAGGAGAAAAATAGGCTACCATGCAATTGACAAAAGAAAATCAACGATAATAATTTCTGCATTGGCAGCAATAACTGATCAATGGTCGTGACCGGACTTGGTGATACATTATGCCAGTCGAAATAACGAACAGATGAAAGGAGAACAACATCAAGCGTATACTTATGAACAGAAACAATACCAGCCATAATTCACTTGCAAACAAATAAGATAAATTATACCTCATAAATATCATCCTTGAGTTGTCTGCAATTCAAATTTGAAGCTCCTACACACACAACATGTGGCGAATGGTCGGTCATGAACTTCAGAACCCTCTGCTGATCATTCCTCTTCCGCTGCTGCTCAGCAACACCTTGAGATCTAAGACTAATAGAACCAGCATACAGAACATCAACCAATTCTCCTGATGAGTCTAGCATTACAAATGTGGTTGCTGGCTTCCCAGGACCCCAGCAGCAGGCCATTACTCGTAACTCTGATTCATCATCCAGATCAATGTCCGAATCCTTCTTGTCCGCATCCTTCTTCTTCCAAGGACCAACAGAAACCTTGTCCCAGAACTGTTTCCCATATTCCATAGACAGAAAACTTTTGGCTTTTGCTGTCAACAGTGATCGAGCTTCCTTTTCCATTGATGGAAGTAGAAAATTCAAGAAGGCATCATCCAGTATCATCTTCCGTTGCTCATCCCACAATTGTGCAGACTTGCTGACACAGTCACTTAAGTAATTCTCACGAGCTTCAGACATGAGCGCTTTCTTTGCATCCTCTGGCAATGTTATGGTAACCTTGAGAAGTTTTTCTTCCTCTGCTTTCTGAATAAGAAGCCACTGAGCATCTCCAAACTTGTTTAGTGGTTTCTCATGCAGCCACTTCACACCTGATAATTGATGGTAAGGATCTATGACCAAATGACCCTCAGGTGTGGGCTTTGTTGATACAACTGCTTTATTCATGAAGATAAACCTGATATGCTTTTTTACAATGGGCTCACAACCGATCTCAACTGCTGCCTGATAAGATAAAATAAATGAAACTGGATCAGGTCAGATGAAATGAATAGCCTAGCTTCCTATGAGGACTTGTTAAATTTGTAAGATGATGGTACCATGTGTCTAGCACCCCGAAGAACATCTTGTGGCGTTTCAAACATTGCGCATGTGAAATTTGCAGCAACATCTTCAGGAGAATCTTTTCCACTGTCAAGCTCACCCGCTTCCTGAAAGCAGCAGAAGCAGATAAGGTGTCACGGGTACAATAGATTTAGCCAGGGCACAGAATGTCATATGCAGATCAAGGATAGGTTGCATATGCAGTATCCTTCCATAGAATGATAATGCAAAGTGTGAGATTAGATCACTTACAGGTATCCTCGTTAAAGTTAGATGCTGGCCTAATTGCTCAGCACTCCGACCAAATTGGTTAGCAACCTCCCACAACCCTGCCTTATGACAAATACTGTACAAGGATTTCCTTTTTGGCCGCTTAAATTGACCTACTTCTTCAACTTCGCCAGGAGGGAAATGTAAATTGAATTTCGCGTCAACATCCTCCACTTCTTTCTCTGATTTTGCATCCCTCAGTGCCTCACTGATAGAGTTATAGAGTTGTCGATTAAGTGCCTGTCTTGTAACATCGTCTATTCTTCGTTTCTCGTCTTCATATCTTCTCTCATAGTAAACCTGCAAAGCAACCTTGCGCTTCTGAAGAAGAAGCCACTTTCTGTCTAAGGTCTGAACAGCCCAAAGCAGCTACAAACAACAGACGAACTGTGTCAGCAATTGTAAAATCTTGATAATTAAGGGAGACTAACACCTGTCTAGTAGTGGACACTGAACAGTTACCTTATGCCACTTCATTTTACGTTTTTCTTCTTCATTTGCTTGTTCATTGGAATCATTATCTTTTAACAGACTCAGGCAACTTTCCTTCCTGTACATTGCAATGAATGGAACCTAACAGGCAACAATAACCACGTCAGCAGATCAAACATAAGAAATTATGCAACAAGATCCTATAGTTTTTCGTACTTCAAATTTGTGGGTATGTAGCATGTTCAAGACATTCACGATGTCGCTCTGATCAATCTCCCTGTTCACTTGCTCATTGCTAAAAAGGGACAGAAACCCATCCCCCGTTAGTTGGTTGTGTATCCATACACTTTCTTCCTCTCTATTTGCCTCGCCATCTATAGGATGGCCAGTTAACTCTTCAGACAGCTGAGGAAGAAGCAATTATGAATCAGATATGCATTACAAACCAAAATCAAGACAGACTTCCAACGTGTCTAACTGGTAACTTACCTGGATCCTCTCAGGTATATCAGTTTCTTTTATCTGCTCGTCCTTTGGTGTCATATACTTTTCTGCAAGAATAAATGGTTCAAACTCATCTTCAAGCCTGTTTCCTCTCAACTCGCCAGAATTAATAGCATCCCTCTCAAGCTCTTGCTTTCTTAGTGCTAATAGCTCATCAACATCCCCAAATATATCATGGGCCTCTTGTAGCGCAGATGATGATACACCTGCAGCTTGTCGCAGAGGCTTTCTTTTAACCTTCTTCCTTCTGCAGTACAAAAGCATGTGTGCA
This sequence comes from Triticum urartu, assembly GCF_003073215.2. Lineage (NCBI taxonomy): Eukaryota > Viridiplantae > Streptophyta > Magnoliopsida > Poales > Poaceae > Triticum > Triticum urartu. Next base: position 1,473 of record NW_024115819.1, on the reverse strand, counting down.
ATTAATACAAATATAAGGTCTGAATAATTTCACATGGATAGAGAACCATTAACACACAATACAGAACATAAGAGCATACTTCACAACTTGGCCATTCACATCGATTTCCTCTTCGTCCACAATGAAATCGCCCATTTCATCATCCATATCATCTTCACCAACCTCATCTTCATCTACCTGCTGATCCTCCTCGACAAAATCTTCCTCAAACGGTTCTGAGCAAATGATATTGCAGCGAATTAAAAATTAGACAGGAAACTTCCAGCATTGGAAAACAAGCAACGTGAAAAGGATTCAGAAGCGCGTACCTTCATTACCAAACAAGGAGCTACGAACTGTCTCCTCAGCAGTCCGGCTTTTTCCTGCTCCGTCATGATCAGAGAAGCCAGAACGCCCATCCATTTCAGATTCCCGTCCTGCCTTCTTCAACCGCTTAAACTTGTTTTCCTGCCGTAGGAAAAATGAAAAGGAACGTTACTGAGAAGCCTGCAAAAACTCATGGGAGTCCGAAACAGACACAAAGATTATCTTCAAACATACAGGAGGCTTCGGACGAGTGATGCCGGTAATGTTATTATCCTGGAGCAACATGTAGTCATCCTCATCAAGCTCGAAATCCTCCGTTTCTCTGGCCACATCTCTTGTAGTTTAGAAACTCACAAAGAAGAAGACATACTCTGTTTCATGAGAGGCATAAAAAGCAACTACCTCTTCTTCTTTCTTTTCTTTTTCTTCTTGCGTCTTTCATCATCACTAGCTCTTGCCTCCTCTTCCTCCTCCTCCTCGTCTTCATCCGCATCATCCACTATGAAGCCATCCTTCTCGTACTCATTTTGTCCCTCATCTGCTCATAAACAAGGTCACCCCGTTATTGCTGTACTAGCTCGAAACCACAATCACAGGCGATTCAACTAGAAAAAGGCAACTGCTGCAAACTGGAATCGATACCAAAACATCGTAATAGACAACAAGAACCACTGAAATAAGAAATCAAGCAAGAGAACGCCCGAAGCACAGTACCGCACAGCACATAAAAGCATTCCAATCGAGAGGAAAGGATAAATCCAGCCACAAAATCGCTCGCGCGAGCAAACCTGATGGAGAGATCGTTAGGAGAAACTAACCTTCATCGTCGTCCTCCTCCTCCTCATCGTCGTCCTGCTCGTCGACATCATCCCTGGCCCTCCGTGACGGCCGCGGCTCGTCCTCTTCCTCGGCCTCGATGAAGTCGTCCTCTAGGGTTCGAACAGAAGCACGAGCTTTTCCCATCAGAAAACGCGCACAAACCGCCGCCGAGGGCACCAAAACACGCGAAACCGCAGGAATCAGCAACGAAATCGCGTACCTTCGTCGTCGGAAACCACCGTGCGTCCCATTGTCCTCGAGGCGGCGGCGGCGCAAACCCTAGAGCGCGAGAGCGGTTGTATCGAGAGCCTCGGGGGAGAGGGGTGCGCTCCTTATATGGGCATCGCG
>NW_024115818.1:0-8738 GCF_003073215.2 Triticum urartu | reverse complement strand
AGGCCACGCGCGAGTTCTCCGTCGGTTTCTACGACAGGCGTTCCGCCGGCTCCGGCTGCCCTACAAGGCCCTGCCCGGCCTCTACGGCATCCTCAGCACCGCCGGCACCTGCCTCGGCCTCCTCGACCCCGTCTCCAACATCATCCTCAACACCCTCGCCCTCCTCCCCGAAGGCGCCGCCGCCGCAGCTTCCACCGCTCCACCCGCCACAAAGAAGTCCAAAAGACTAGTGCGCTGGGCCTGGCACGACATTGCAAACAGGTCCTACAACAGTCTCCTGGCCTTCCTCATGGCGTACTTCGGATGTCTCTGCACCAAGGAACAGGCCGCCCGCTACATCTACTGGGCGGGCGCCAATCTCAGCCTCGCCGTCATGCTCGTCGAATACGATCTCTACTATAGGGTGGAGGATACACTGGACCCTGAATCCGGCAGGACGCAGGCCGCCCTCGAGTGGGCGGCCACCATCACAGGTCACCCTTCCCCCACCGTTTTGACTAAGCTCATGTCATCCCAGCTCAAAGACGACGACTTTCACCTTCTGGAGAAGCAACTCTTTTCAGCAGCAGATACCCCTCTCAAGGCTGATGATGTCGGAGAAATCGACAGCATATTGCGCATGATGATGAGCCCGCCCTGTGTTGCCAGCGTAAGCCATACCACAAAAGGGCTGGTTGTCCATGTTCGTCAGAACCTCGACACCGTGTGGTCGACCACCCCCTCCGCTACATAGGACACCAGGACCACCTCCACCTCTCTCTGCTGGGACGGAAAATCCATCTCGTCGCTGCAGTGCGGACTGCCTGACAAGCTAGAACGTTGCCTGGAAAGAGCAGCTGGCCTGGAACAATATTTGGAGAACCTGTGCAGCAGTGACACCTGCGATTACCTGCAGACTCTCAAGATGCACCTCCACGGTATGATTCATATCTACTGCGTCAAGGTGCTCAAGCTGCTGCCCAAACCATCCGGCTCGCTCATGCGCGCCTTCCTCATGGCCGGCCACTGCTACGGCTCCATGGACCCTGTCTCCAACATCATCGTCAACTCCATTTGGTACAACAGCCACGGCTGCCCTCTCCCAGAGTCTGAACGCAGCAAGATTGAGCAATACAATGACATCCTGGACCCCCTATCTCTGCTCCGCACACAGGTTCACTCCCTCAAGGGCCTTGTGGAACTCGCCAAATTCGCCATCCCCCAGTTCTCAACAGAGGGTTGTGCTCTGGAGTTGCTCTGCAGTGCAGGATGCGACGTTTTTGACAGGTTTCCATCATCGGCAGGGATGTTTAAAGAGAAGAAGCTCTTCCATGAAGTTGCCAAGGCCGCTGGACACCCTCTACCGCTTCAGCTGGGTGAACTGCACGAGATGCTGATGGTAGCACCCGAGGGAAAAGCGCTGCTCTCCTTGACGTCCGAGGCTCAAATTCAATGTAGTGTGTTGCGCATCGAGGACATGACAAATCATATAAGCCGCATGTGGCGCGGTTGGGTGGCTGCTAAAACTGGTGGCGTTGTGCAAGCTCCTAAACTTTTTCCAAAGTCTTTGATGTTCGTGTCAAGCATGAGATCAGAGTATGAGGAGCGGAGGAGTTGGTTCCGCTCAAAGATTGAACAGGTGCTGAAGGATTACACGACCCAGCATTTTTGGGTAGGTATCCTTATCTGTTATGTACATTTGCTTTAATTACCTTCATTTGGCCTGCTCTCTTACTCGACTTGCTTGCTTGTTGTAGGAGCAGGAGTATAAACTTGATATTATCTGTGGCGTGGAGGCAATCAACAAAGGCCGCCCCCCCTTGGGTGAGATGTGCTACCGCGTGAACTTCACTGCTACTTCCCATTTGGAGCGTGAGAGGAGGCTATTCTTCGCTGAGTTTTTGTTCTCAGGTGGGCCAAGGCCAGAGACCTGCTGCCCTCTACCCTATGACTATGCGGGTAAGCCCCCACTAGTTTCTCTGCGGCACGGCTGATTGACTTCTTATTATCGTGTGTTGTAGTAGTCTCACTCAACCATGCATGGTCGGGTTTTGTTTTGTTGATAGGCCGTTGCTACTATGGTGAGCAAACCGCGAGGAAAATTGTGTATCCTGATGACGCCAAATACATCCCGCACGATATCACCCATTACGGAACCCGCCGCGTGGATGACATGCTAGAGATGGACGTCGTCCACTTCAGTTCCGAGATGGACGTGGAGCTCACGGAGAAACTCAACAAGATGCATGCCCATTGAAGAGTGAGTCTGAGTGAATCTTCTGTCGCAGCGGGCGAGCTTGTGTGTGATGCTATCAGCTGTGAAGTCAGACCGTAGTACTATATATGCTTCCTGCTGTGTGTAATGATGTCCTAATTAATTCGCATTTCTGTGATGTATCATCTAGACTGGATGACATTCTTCATTATCTATACTGGAGTAGTACTGTTATGCATGTGTGTGTGCCTAGTTTGCTTGCTTGGCCTTGTGTGTAAATCAGGCTGCTATGGTTGTGATGAACTGTGATCTATGTTGTCCAGAAAACATCATAGGTCATTTCAAATTACTTGACACTCTTGCAGATTGCCCTGGCTAGCTAGTTTAAATTTCGTACAGGGAATTTTTGAAAAGAAAAGAGATGGACCAAAATGTATCACACGGCAACTGCACATGCACGTTTTAGTCAGCTACTGTAGTTCCAGTTGCAGCGCATGCTAGTGAGTGAACCGATCGAGAGCAGGTAGCTCGCTTTTAAGTGTGTTGATTCCAAAAGCAATCATGGTAACTGTGCATGAAACTCGCTAACCATAATGTATGACGGTATGAGTGGAAGATGAGTCACTGGCCTGAAGAAATCAAGGCTAGCTGATTCCCTAAACTAAAACAGTACATGCAGCATGTTCAATCATGTGGAACTATAGTGATCTAAATGCTCTTATATTTTTTTATTTACTAGGGGAGTATACATAAGATAAAGAATGGTCTAATAAAACGCTACAGCGTGTTTCAACCAGTCAGTAGGCTACTCGTGGCTCCAATGGCAGCAACACACGAGCATTGTGCTACTATTCAAGGGGGAAAAGAAACTCATGATTAGAGTGATCAATCTATCAAAAGTCGGATCACAGATCAACAGCAGCCGAATCACATTAGATTGCCACAAGATGAGTACGCGTTTGCCAATAATATTATGAGCAGGTCCATATTCCGATGATGAACTGATTCAACAACATCGATCCATCATAGCAAGATTCTTTCTTTACAAGTTAGAATAAGATGGGGCCCTGAACCTGGAGCATCACAAGAACGATGCTACCACCATGTGCAACGACTACTTGACATTACCAGGACCAAAACATTATATAGGCCACAGCCAAAGCAGCAGCAGCAACTGCGAGAACTTGGACCCCCAAGCAGCCGGAGGCGATGAGACGCATAGACAGTAGGCGAGCGAGGCATGTCAAGCCCTTGTTCCTTTTAGTCCTCACAACCATCTCATTCTCCAAAAGCACCGACTTGATCCAAAAACGAACCTGTAATAAAACAGTAGCATAGCAGATCAAATCTCAATAATCTGGAGATACTCTATCTAGAGATGAACACAAGGAACATTACCGGTTCAGATAAGCACTTGCTGAAGCAATTTGCAGGAGCACAAACGCTACCAGGCTGATGGATTTAAAGCTGTTTACATGCCAACGTGGCACCATAAACAAACTAGCTAGCTAGATAGATAAGAAGCAGCACATACATTTCAAACAGCCAACACCAGAAATTTATTGTGTTGAATCGCAAAAGATTAATCACTTTTATCTACTAGACCAACAAGTGCAACCAGTAAATAGAAGCTCAACACTAAATAGAAATCTGGTTTAAGAAACAAGTCAAGCTCCAGATTCAGCCCACATTGAATACAAGCCAGGTTTAAGGTTGAGGTTGATTAAGTCGACCAAACCAAGCACACAAGTTAACTTGAAAGACACATCTTACAATCTATTTCAGCCCTCAAAGCCAACGCTCAGCACATAGCCCAGCCGAGACAAAAACCCAATGGGCATACCAAAAATAAAGCAACATGTGGATAACATTGACTAAGAAGTGACAGCTAGTATAAACACCAAGTAAATCAGAAACCAGCATCAAGAACCATATCCTGGCCACATGATCAAGTCATAGAATCAGATTTCATAGACAATGTAAATCACTTAACTACTTGTTCATTTAATTTAAAGGTCAAGTTTAGGGTTTGTTTCAGTGGTGATACACAGTTCCAAGTCAGGCAACAAGTAGGCAATGGTTTAGAGCACTACACACACAAAAAAAAGGAAATGCATCTTTCGATAAGCATCAGCATATGCATCTCATACAAGGCAACAGAGCAGAATTCTTCTTAGCCAGCATTGTGTCGAATCACAAAAGAGCTTACCCAAGTTTGATCATTCAAGTCCAAATCAGCTAATAGAAGTGCAACCAGCCACAACCTTACAGCAATACCAAAATCTTTACTATTAAATGGGAGTTGGTGATGGTGGTACGTCGTCATTCAACACTCAACGCTTATCATCGGACACATTCAGACCGTTCGATCTACATCCAATACACAAAAATGGTAAGGTCTAAAAGTAACCACCGCACAAACACAAACTGCCACATACCTCTGCCTTAGGGCCTGTTCTGAATCTCTCCCGCTCCAGATTTCACAAACTTCCAGCTCGGAGTAGCCCCGAACGCTTTAGCGCCAGGAAGCTAACTTCATGAAGCAAAGATGGGCCGTAGTGCAATTTTAAGAAGCAAGGGAAACCCAGCTCTGCGTTTAGAGGAATTTGGAGTTCGGCTTATTGACGGCGATACTGCCACCGCCTAAGAAAACGATTCGATCTGTTCTGTTTCTCGCTCGTACAGTAGGCGCACCAACCCCTCGCACCCCTCTCCCTCGTGTTCTCCCACGAGCTAATGGCAAAGTGGCAAGGAACATGCCAGCACCCCCAGTGGCGGAAGAACCTGCCCCCCCCCCCCCCCCCCAGCGGGGCTGCCAACTCAACATGGCGCTGGGAGAAGCGACCGCTGCCGAACGCAGCCAGGTGAAGTGAGAAGCCACGCCCAGAAGCTGGATTTGAGAAGTTTGGAGAATCTGGAGGAGATCAGAACACGCCCTTAGCATCTACGCAGAGTTCGACTAATGACTGAGCCAAATCTGCATGACCAACGGGTTATGAGCTCAACGGGAAAAAAAGGATTTTGTGAAATTGCCTGCAAAACCGCCTTGCGAGCGTTAGCATCAGCGTCAGCGCCATCTCCCGATGGATATTTTTTGCGCGTCTCCAGCCTTGGGGCTTTTCGTACTTGGTTCTATTCTACCCCCGTCCCCTCGAGGCCCGTTTCGACTTGTTTTTCGATAGTAAATCACAGGCAGTATGCCCTATTTGAAAACATGCAATGAGGGTGCAAGCGAGATAAATGAAAGAAACAGAAGATAGAAATGAATTGATAGTCAGATGATGCCAGAAGCTTCAATGAAAGGACTAATGAGAACTTTGAATTGGGGAATTGATGTGCAATTAATACGATAATTAATTACCCTTTCCTACCCAACATTACAGAAGGCAATCAAAAAATCCGGATACATTTCAATTAAATGCTCCCAATTAGGCAATTAGCACCTTCCTTTTAAATTTTATAGACCAAATCTGGATTTAAAAGGTTGCACATTATGGCACGTTACTTGTGCCTCAGCATATGGCAGCCCACGGGAGGCACCAATCAATTAGCTAGGGCTGATTAGCCTTGGAAGAAAAAGCTAGATACACTGCTGTTTTAAATTAAGAAAGCTAGCTGTCTGCCCTAAAAGAATGTCATGGTGATTAGCTACGCTGCAGATTCTAAAAAAATAACTAAGCTGCTCTAAGAAAATCTAGATACACGTACCTAAAAAAATCCAGTGTGTATCTACATAAATAAAATTGAATTCACAGAATCAGAGTGAACAAAAGTTTTGAGGATGGGAATGTTTTTTAGCAACAGATGAACAATTATGTGACCAACAGTGAACAACTTTTCTCTTAGGCAATGGGAATATGTTTTAGAAGTATTTGAATAAATATAGTAACCGCTACTATCAGTTTTTCTTTTCCAAAAGATGAATAGTGTGGAAAAGATAAATTAATACCATGAACATCATTCTTGGCAATGAGAGCAATTTTGCACAAAAATGAACGTTTTTAGAGATTACTTAGAAATGAGAAAAAGATATTTTTATAACAATCCCCACTTCAAAGAAAAATTTTATGAGCAGCATTGAAGAAAATTGCTTTCTTAGTTTATGAATAATGAATAAATGAAAAGGTATAAGAAATAAATCCATGGCTAAAGAAATAAATCTCAGGAGGGAAAATAAACGAATTAGTTCCCATGTTAAAAAAAGTCGCCCGAGTAACGCTATGATGTAAGGGATACCACCATATTGTCAACTTTAAATTTTTAGTACCACATGAATTTTTGTCTGTATTGAAATTTTTATACCACCTTGTGTGGGAGCTTCTATGCACTGAGTCTGTCCTTTATTGAAATTTTTATACCAGTGAAATTGATGTTGGTGGCTATTTCGTACCACACTTCTTGAAAAGCACATGTGCCCAAACTGGGATGAGTGTGCCATAGGATCGCAACAGTCGAAGGCTGTGGATGAAGACGACTATGTGAACTTAGACATAGATATAACCGCCAACAATCATTTTTTGCAACAGCTAAGAGTTGGAGAACAAAAGATGAATACCCTAGGTGGAAAATGAGGATGGCAAGAAATAAAAAATAATGGAGAGGCAGAAGGTCATGTGTTGGTTGCCGACAAAAAAAGTTATCGGAGAAAGAACACCAACCATTATCTTGATAGTTGAAAACTACATATATCACGTTTCACGCGCACCTTGACGAAGTACAATTGTTTGTTTTTCCATGCAGCGCACGGGTATTTAGCTGGCGGTGGCAGGGCAGTCAGTCGTCATGCTGCAGCTCGGTGCGAGCAGGGCGGGTGGTCTTCGGTGCGGCGGCGCAGGCATCATCTGCAGGGCAGCGTGGTGGAGCGGTCATGGCCGGCGACGCCTGCGTGACCCAGATCTTGACCCCTTTGGGTCTCATCTGGGAGGGGGCGAGCCGGTTGTCCTTTGCGCGGCGACGACGCTCCCTGGAGGTGGAGGTGGTGCGTCAACGGTCTCCGGGCGATGGCGGCGCTGTCAGTCTACATGCTGCAATGCTGGCGGCAAGGGGCTTCATGGGCCCGTCTGCGCCCGGCTAGGCCAGTAGCGCCCTGGTTTGTCCTTGTTCGTCGCATCCGGTCGGCTACCACGGTGGCGGTAGAGGAAGTTCCCTCTTGCTTGGCCGCATTGCAAGTACCCTCGATTCGGTGTCCCCTCTTCCTTCCTCTAGGCCTCGTGTCGGTAGCCACACTGAGACGATGAGGATGGCTCCAAGACCATGGTGGCGCATGCTTGTGGGTGGCAAGCTGGGTGGAACTCGTTGAAGCGTCATGGGTGGTGGCGGTTGTTTTAGGCCGGGAGAAATCCCTCGCAGCTCGTCCGGCACTAATACTGTGACACCTGTGCACGCCGCGCGTTCCTTCCTGAAGGGCGCTGGATATACCCCTTCCCCACTGGCTCGTGCGTACCGGGGGAGACCTTAGGACTAGTCCGTACAGCAATGGCATCGTTGCCGCATTCCTTCTTGATCGGTGTTGCTCGGTACGCGACGCTTCGGCATGCTAGACGCATGGTAGGACTTCGCCGGAGGGTGCAGCGGTTGCTGGTCATCTTTGTTTCGTTGATCCAGTGTTGTCATTTGTTTCTTTTTCATAGTTTCTTGCAAAGCCAAGAAATCCATGAAATAGTCCTTGATGAGATCGGACGGGCAGGTGAGCATCCCTTTTCCCTGCCCCTACCATTCCAGAAGATGCCACTCATTTAATCACAGTGTTATTTTTCCTCCCCTGGTAAGTCTGTTAGGATGCCATTCATTTATTCAATTTTTGTTTGGCCGGATACAGCCAACGTCGCCCCACGACAAGCAGGGGAAACTTGGCTTGGAACATCGCAGAGCTTGCTGCATGCTGATGTACAGTGTCTCGCACACATGTTCGTTGACGGGTGCACTGACCAAGGAATCGTGGCATGCCTGGCTAGCCACCAGTTCCAGTTCCATGAGCGCAGACGTGGAGCAATGCTGGCCAGCGCAAGCCTAACTTTCTTTATCAATAGGCATTCTTGATTAAGCTCATCCAAATGGTTTTGAGATATGCTTATTCATTAACAAAACGTGTCACAGACTAACAGTTAGATTGTTTTGTGCTTATTATTTGTAAGAAAAATCCCGCCAGTCAACGTTTTTGGCCTAACTAATCCTGTTTATTTACAGGACAAACAATTGTACTCCCGTTTACGAGCGGTGGCTTGCACTTAAGACGCCTCAACGGCAGCGCCGTGCTCATTGCACGTTGTGCGTTTCGGTTTACATGCCGGCACACCACCCCCATGCGATGAGAACAACTTTGCGCAGGCGGTGCACTTTATGCCGTGTTGTCACATCTACGAATTAACTATGCCCTCACATCAACCACTCCCCTCATCTGCCCCGATTCACCACACGAAGAGCAGCTCGCAGGCAATGAAATAACCGAATATTTAATCCTTTTGAAGGCCCCCGCGTCGCTCTCTCCCTGGGGCGACTCGGGCGGCGACCCCAGATCCGGCCAGAGCGGCCGCTCCCTCTCCTC
>NW_024115817.1:0-5542 GCF_003073215.2 Triticum urartu | reverse complement strand
GCCGGTGCTCCGCGTCGCGCCCAACCCTCCCGGCGGCTATCTCCTGCACCGTTTCTGCGACCCCAACACATCGGCGAGCGTCGACAAGTACGTGCGCAACATCACAGACTCTTACACCGACACGAGCAATGAGTCGTCCATGGTGGCCGCCTCCGTCATCATGTTCGCCCTTGCCGGCATCTTCTTCAACCTCAACCTCTTCAGCCGCTTCTCCGACGTCAGCGCCATCCTCGACCCCAAGGTCCGGGTCTTCCTCTCCTCCTTGCTCTCCCTCTTCCTCCCCGTCATGTCCTACCTCTTCTCCGAGGCCAAGAACGCCGGCAAGGTGGCCGCCGCCGCGGGGGTCGGCCACCGTGAGGAGCCAGACCTCTCGCTGCAGGCAGGCTTGATCCTCCTCTGGATGCTCCTCGTGGAGCTCCTCCGCAAGAAGGTGGACGAGATCCGCATGCGCGGCTACTCCGGCACCATCCAGCGTGCCGGCCGCGTCGTCGGGCTCGGCAGCCTCGTCTTCTTCAACCTCAAGAGAGTCGGCCGCAAGGCCGTGTTCGGCATCTTTTGGGTGCTCTGCGCCACCAAGGTGGTGCAGAGGATCGCCTTCACAGAGGTCGGCAAGCGATCCTACGCACACGGCAAGAACACGCGTCTCATCACCTCCTACATGTCACAAATACTGCAGCCAGGTCGACCACAGCCACAGGTATATTACTATTAAGTCCCCTGATATTTTTAGGTTAGTCAGTTTTCCAGGCAATTAGTTTTTTTATAATCAAATTCTAGGCCATTAGATTAAGATCCCAACGGTCCTCCTTTTTCCTCCTCCAACATTTCACCTCCCACAAAATCAACTTACATCAAATTAAAAATTTATAGTCAACTTAAAAATTTGAACTAAAACCACAACATTTATTATGGGACAGAGAAGTAATTAAACTGCATGGGCTAGTCAGTAACTAAAAACGTTCACAATGCACGTGCTTTAACGCTCGCTCTTCACATTATTATATTTCAACAACAGGATCAGCAAGAGCACCAACAGCACCATTCCCCGTCGACCCATGTCCTCGACGTTGAGGACGTTGAGCACCGGGCGGCTGCCGGAAATAACCAAGGTGGTGGCGGCGAGGCCATGTTGAAGAGGTGCAAGTTCATCGTCATGGGTGAAGAAGACCTGGTTATAGAACCAACTGCTGATGGCTACAAGCTGAAGGATATATCCCACAACGACACCGTCCTCACCGTTGGAAAAATCTGGGATCATGCCTATTCCAACCTCGAGGAACGCCTACGGTTGCGACTCAGGAGGCTGTGCCTCTCCTTCGCGCTCTTCAAGCTGCTACGGAGGAGGTTCGAGCACCTGCCGCTGGTGACCAAGGAAGAGACTCGTGAGTGCCGTGACCTACTCTTCGACGGAGTCTACCATGACAAGTCAGAGAAGGCGGCGGTGGAGCTATTCCAGATGATGAACGATGAGGTGAACTTCCTGTGCGAGTACTACCACTCCGTCATCCCCGTCGTCCTCGCGAGCCCTTTCTTCTTACTTGCCAACTACTTCCTGCTTCCCGTGGTGGTGCTTGGCTTGTGCCTTATGACTGTCGTGCTCTGCGGCTTCGGCGATGCGGGCTTCGCCTTTTCCAGCATCACGACGGACAACTTCGCCATAAAGTCCGGCGTCGTCAACACCACCATGTGCCTCCTAATCAAGTCCATCTCCTCGCCGTCGGCCTTCTTCACGACGGTGGACTTTGCCATCACCTTCCTCCTCTTGGCCATCTTCTTCTACGAGGAGATGTGGGAGTTCATCGTCTTCCTCCTCTCAAACTGGTTCATGGTGTCACTGGTCCACAACTACGTGACAAAGCAGTGGTGGCGTGATAGCAAGATGTTCAGGAGCTCTGTCCACCGCATCATATGGTTGCGGAAAAAGATGAGCCAGCCCATCCTTGGCTTCAAGCAGTTCTCACTGCTGACCCTCCGGTGGCCGCTCGTCCTCGGCCTGCCATCCATGTTCTCTCTGGTGCTCGAGACGGCGCCCGTGCCAAAAGGCGCCAAACACGCCATCATGGAATCGCTTGTGAAGCACATCCATGATGGCACTGATCTCAACAATGGAAGCTCTGTTCTTGTCAACAGAGAAGACCTCTTGCCGGCGTGTCGGAGCGATAGCCTCGCGGAGGTCATCCTCACCTGGCACGTCGCTACCACCATCATGGAGGCCAAGTACTCTCCTGGCAAGGGAAAGCAGAGCAAGGCTTCCCAGTACCACATGGTGGCGACGAGGCTGTCCAAGTACTGCGCCTACCTGGTGGCCTTCCACCCCGAACTACTCCCCGACAACCAGGAAAAGTCAGAGCGCGTCTTCGAGGCCGCCAAGGAGGAGCTCAAGGCCACTCTCAAATGCGCCCCCTACTACCTCTTGCGTTGGCGCTCGAGGGTCAACGAGGTCATGGCGGCCCCCAACAGGGAGGCGACTGCGGCCTGGAAAGACGGCAAGGTGGTCCACAATGGCACGAAGCTGGGGAATATGCTGAGGGAGGAACCTACGAGGGACGGCGACAGCCAGCGGGAGCAGACGTGGAAGCTGCTTGCCGACCTATGGACGGAACTCCTCGTATACATAGCGCGGTCGAGCGATGAGGAGCGCGTGATGGGGCACGAGAGTGTGCTGGTGCAGGGCGGCGAGTTCATCACCGTGCTTTGGGCCTTGACCACCCACACTGGAATAACCCGCCCGGAAAAGTAGTATGGATGTCTTTGATGCGTGTGCGTTTTGGCCTATGTGGCTTCATATTGCATTGCTTGCTTGCTTGCATTTTTCTCTTTTGATTAAGTTGTTTATTTCTAAGCAGATTGAGAACTTTTTATTTGTATTAATATTGTCCATGAACTGTTTGAGATCTTCTTATTGATAGGTTGTCCAGAATGTTTTTACATTCGAATCATTGCAAGCCTTTGCGCCAGTTATTGTGCCAGTAAGTTCAAAAAAATGGTTATCGAACCAGTGCTTAAGCACCCCATTCTCGTGGGCCGGCCTAACATGCGAGCTGCTTGCCTGCTCGGTCGCCCCCGCTTCGTTCGCTCGGTTGATGGTGAACCAGTTGACATTGATTTTTGTTACTAGCAAACATGACCATGCATTGCAATGGGAGAAAAAAATTACCCCACATATATAATAAGCATTTCAAAAATACCCCATATAAATAAGGTATTAATTAAGGTTGCACCCAACACATAATTTTAAAAATGATTAACTTGCAAGATATTAACATGTTCATCTACACATTTTTTCTGAGGGATTACTATATATGTCATGTCAGATTTAGAGTTAGGGTTTGAAACATATGAATATTTTAAAAAAGTATTTGATCTACTTGAATGAAATAAAAAGGAAAGGTCAAACAGAGAGTAATTGGGCCAAAATTACAATTATACTATATTCTACACCCACCAGAAAATTCAGAGAGAAAAAGGAAATTAAAAAGTGAAGTAGGTGGGATCGAATATACAATATCCCCAGTGAGAGGCCAAGGCAGGAGCCAATGGGTGCCTGCGTGGTCATGATACAATATAGGATCACTTTCTGTTAAGGCATTCCAAAGGCGATTCGCAAATTTCCTTCCGCATCCGTTCAAGGATAAGAGGGATTAGTTCCGTGGATAGGATGTGGGGGGCCGCCATACAATACTGTTTGCATACATTTCAAACATTTTTTCAACAGACCATATGAAGTTCAACATGGAGGATTTTCATATAAACCGGACGAAATTCGTTCATTTTGGACATATTTTAACTAAACTAGGTAAAACTATGTACATGTCTGGTCACGCGGAGCTCCATTTCCATCACATGGATACAGTACACTAGTCTACAGTCGGCCGCACGAAGCTCCATTCAGGGGGGGGGGGGGGGGGGGGGGGGGGGGGGGGTTCCGTTTCTATGAAGCCGAGGCAGGGGTCGACGATGGCCTGAGCTGAACCAGGCAAGACACCAGTTGCATATGTCGGCGTCATCTCGGCGATGGTCTTCATGAGACCAAAGCGACGATGATCTCCGTTGTTCTACTTCTCCTCGATAATGACGACGGACGCCTCCGCCCAATAAACCCGGCCACTGTCTCTCGGTGGCCGCAACCGCCACAGACAGCAGCCCGGATTCACACCAGCAGCCATGGGTGCCTGCGCCAGCAAATGCAAGATCGTCTAGGGCGAGGCCCCCAGGTCCACGAGGGCCCCGCCCAGCAGACACCCAAGGTTGCACCCGACACCACAGTCTCCTCCGCTGATCAGGTGACAAAACATATCCACCATAAATTAACCAGCATTTGGTAGCTCTCAATTATTTCTTCCTGGCCACAACGACATGATGGATGCCGCGTTTGTTTACGTAGGTTGAGGCAGATCAGACACTAGAGAAGGTGTGGAGGAGGAAGCCAGCAGCGGTACCGGCGCCGGAGTTGCCCACTGACGCCGTCGTCGCCAAGGAGAAGGTTGAAGCGGCAACAACCCCCGAGCCAGCGATAGACTGTTGGGCTAATAAGCCGCGGCGACGCACCGGACGCGACCAGCGCGTGTATGGGCGCGAGCTGGCCGGGTCGGGAGCGTCGGGACCGCGGGTGTGCGTGCGTGTGTGCATGCGTGGGTAGTGTTTGGGCGTGCGTGTGCATGTACACGGGACGTCGTACTCGGCTTGGACTGTTGCTGCGCCATGCGGGGAGCTCGTGCACGATCTGTTGGAGGGCCGCCGTGAGCTGCGCGTTGGAGCGCGTCGCTGCCGCGAGCGAGACAGACGGATCGTGGGCGTGGGGGAGCAGGAGCATGGGTGCATGTGTGCATGTGTGTCCAGTCACTGAGCCTGGGTATAAAACTCCGCACGGTGACGTTGTAACGGGGGCGCGGCTCGAGTTGTTGCTCGAGGAGAAAAATACAAGGCCGTACGTGCGGCGGGGTATGATAAAGCTCCTCACGGTGACGGTGTAACGGGGGCGCGGCTCGAGTTGTTGCTCGAGGAGAAAAATACAAGGCCGTACGTGCGGCGGTGTATGAGCGATGGAAACCTCCTGTGTCCACCTTTCTCCTTCTTCCCATGATCGTTTGAACTCCGGCGAAAGAGAGAGAGAGAGCTCCGGCGAGCTGTAGGTGAGAGCTAGGGCAAGGTAGACACCAAAATAGACGACAAGGAGAAAGCCGTCGAGGAGAAGATCGTCGTCGAGGAGGAGAAGCCCTCAGTCAACCCCATCATCGAGGAGAAAAATACAAGGCCGTACGTGCGGCGGTGTATGAGCGATGGAAACCTCCTGTGTCCACCTTTCTCCTTCTTCCCATGATCGTTTGAACTCCGGCGAAAGAGAGAGAGAGAGCTCCGGCGAGCTGTAGGTGAGAGCTAGGGCAAGGTAGACACCAAAATAGACGACAAGGAGAAAGCCGTCGAGGAGAAGATCGTCGTCGAGGAGGAGAAGCCCTCAGTCAACCCCATCATCGAGGAGGAGACGTCTGTGCCATCGTCGAGGTGGCTGAGGAGAAGCCCTCAGCTGCCCCCGCCGCGGTCG
>NW_024115816.1:0-8965 GCF_003073215.2 Triticum urartu | reverse complement strand
TCCAGCAGCCGAAGGGCTGCACCGTTCGCATTCGAACTCCACTTTCGCAAAAATCTTTTTAGCTTCCGTGTGACCTTTCGTATCCCCGTAGTGCATGGCAAAAATTTAGATATCGGCTCGGCTCATTCCCGCAACCCGCGGCGCGGCGAGGTGGGCGGCGGAGGAGGAGCGCGCGTGGGTATCCCTCTTGTTCTCATGCTCATACAAGTGGGGAAAGAACCTCTCTTATAAGGAGGTCCAACTCCCACTCAACTAGCAATGTGGGACTAAACTTTAGTAGTATCCCTTGCCTTGCACAAATGGGCTAAGTGGGCCTCTAGGATTTATTAGAAATTTCTGAAACTGCTATTGGGCTAGGTCCAAAATAGACAAAATTTCAGCAACATGGACCACCTTTTCTTTTTATTTATTCTTTCTCTCTTCTTTCTTTCACTCCATCTCCGTCAATTACATGCATGTGACCAGATGTATAAGGATAAAGGCAGGGGACATGGCTGTGAAAATGAAAATTTAAGAGGTGACCAGTCACTGTCCATGGACACGCCCGGACACGTCCACGGATGTTTGAAGGGCCAGATTAGATGTACATGGCCGTAGATTCTCTTACGTATACCTCACTTCTTTGTTTTTGGGGAGAAATATGTATATTACTCAACCAATATGGTTACAATCAGCTCCATCAAAGTTTAAAATTTCACCAGGCATCACCTCAAAGAGAGCATGATTTCAGTCCCATTGTTTGAGGCGCAAGAAAGATGTTGTGAACAAGGAGCCTCTATTCCACATATTGGTAAAAGATGCTATGCTCCATCTTAATGATTTGGAGTGGTTGTTTGCTGTGCCCATAGAGCATCTATCCTGTATGAACCTCGCCTTTTGTTCTATGTTCTTACTTTTAGTACTGGTAGAACTGAACACTTAGCACCTTGCTGCAATTATCATCTGGTGCTTGTTATGCAATCCTGATTGACTTTCACTAGTTATAATCTTGTAATTGTTGCTAGCTGGGGTCTTTCTTTGCTACTGCTTCTATGGCCAGGATTTGCGTTGGCCAGCATTATTTTTCCTTTTGACCCCCTAAAGGTATCAGAAAAATGTGCTAATTCTCAGTACATTATTTATCTAAAAAATTGGTAATAATTTGGCCGATTGAGATGGCGACAGTTTCCAGAGCAACACCTCTAGTAGATGTATGAAAGAACTTAAACATACAAAAAATAAAGAGAAAAGGAACTTAAACTTACAAAAAGAAAGAAAAAAGAAGAAAAATGCGCATCCAGGGAATCGAACCCTGGTCAGTACCGTGGGAGGGTACTATGATACCACTACACCAGATGCGCCTTGATGGTTATATGTTTTGTCTTCAGCTTGTCATCCTCATAGACCAGGCCATGTGAAAAAGAACAAAAATTGAGAAATGGAGAAGTGGGGTATCGATCCCCATACCTCTCGCATGCTAAGCGAGCGCTCTACCATCTGAGCTACATCCCCAGGAATGATTATGTTGATTAATAACACTACTCATCTGTCAGTAATGCACGTGTCTCGTTGGTGCAATTGCTATACGCGACCATCTCCCTTTTCAGAGGCATGGTGGCTGCGGTTTGAAATGCTAATTCCTTGGCGAAAAGTTATTCGAACTTTTGTTGTTGAAATGATTAGTTACATGCTCCCCTCTGTAGCTTAACATTTTGATCTTTTATGCTCAGTGCACATTTTGGCCCTACTGCTTTTTTCACCTTGTCGCTCCCGCTCTTTGTATGGAGATGTTTTTCATCACGCATATATCTGGGAATGTCATTGTTACTAGTGGCAAGTAATTCGGTCTTTCTTTCCACCTGATTTTTGTGTCCAGGATTTGTGGTGCCGCCTTGGTCAGCATGTTATGGTCTGCCGGAAGGTTGGTGTTGGCCGGTGTTATTTTTCTGCAAGGCCGCCGTTCCCTGTCTCCACCGATTGTCTTAGGCCGCTCGATGCTGTTGTTAGGATGCTATGGTTTGACCTGATCAGAGCTGAAACCGTTCTTAGGATGGTCGGGTGAAGCGTGAGATGATCTCGCTGTAGTTTGAAAAAAACAATACCACGGCTGCAGATCAACATTTCAGGCACTATTTTTTTTTTTTTGATAGGGCACCGTAATCAGGGGCCTACTGTGTGGATATATAAGAGCTGTTTTTTTTCTCCTGGAATGTTTTAGCTGTCTCTTGATGTGGATGTCGCATTGGCGAGATTGATTGACAGAATAAATTTGGTTCCGTGAAGGGCAGAACATATGGACAAGTTTTCTTCTTCTTCTGGAATGCTGAAACTGTGTCTCCAGGTATCATTTTGCTCTTTATTTTTTCTACAGAAGGATAGTTAACAAAATCATGATGGTGACATTTTGCTCTTTGCGCCATTGGTGTCGTTGAGATTCTTAAAAAAATACTCATTTTGTTTTAAAATATAAGGTGTGTATTGCTTTTTTGATAAGTCCAACCTCCTTATGTTTGATCAAATTTATGAAGAGATATATCAAAATTCGCAATATCAAATTGGTGTTATTAGATTCATCATGAAATGAATTTCCATAATTTTCTGGCTTAATATTATGGATGTCGATATTTTTGGCTCTAAACTTGATCAAAGTTAAAGAAATTTGACTTTCCAAAGAACTAGCACCCCTTGTATTTTGGAACTGATGGAATATTTAGTTTGGCGGATGGGGGAAACAATGGTGTGTGTTTTATGTTTATTTATAATGCGGTTATTTGTGGGCTTTCATGGTGTAAATCAAATCATACTTTTGTGGGTAAATTTCTGCGTCGGTGGCTACATGTACTATATTGATGCTATAGTATCATCACATGGTGGCGCTTTTTTTTCTAGGTGATAAGAGGGTGCACAGGGTTGACATGTTTTTCTAGCCGGTTGGTGTTGATTGATTTGAAAAATCGTTGGCCCGATCAAAACTGTAAACCAAATTCAAAATCGAATATCTCAATCAAATAAAAGAGGTTGAAAATTAGGGAATATGGTGAATTAAAATAATTAAATGATAGATCTCCTTGAGAAATTATTGACCCGGTCAAAATCAGGTGGCCAAGTTCTAAACTGAAGACCTCAATTAATTATGAGGACTTACAAATTAGGAAGTAAAGTGTAGTAGTATATAAAAGAATTGAATGAGAGCTTTAAGAAATTGTTGACTTGATCAAAATCGGGTAACCCAATTTCAGTTTGGACACCTTAATTGATTGTGAGGCCTTTTACCCCTAAAGAGCTTAGTGATGTACTCCCTCCATTTCTAAATATAAGTCTTTTTAGAGATTCTATTATAGACTACATAGGGAGCAAAATGAGTAGTAGATTGCACCATTTCAGTTTGCAGCACAGAATGTACCCATGTTTCTTATTTTCCTTTTGTGTCTAGAGGGATTGTGTGCATGTTTGGGAGATTTTGGAGTTTGCAAAAGTGAAGTGAAGAATCAAGATAGTTTTTCTTTTACAGAGATTTGCAAAGAAAAACAAAAAAAAGGATTGGAGAAGTGGGGTATCGATCCCCATACCTCTCGCATGCTAAGCGAGCGCTCTACCATCTGAGCTACATCCCCTTGTTGGCTAATTGTAATTAGGATATTTATTATCATGAAACACCTTCTCAACGTACCACACCATTAAGAATCGATTTTGGGCCAAGCAATGTTGCAACAGCGTCCTGATACCTTTGGTGGGGCGAGCCAGTTCAATCACAATCCCAGTTTTTATTAATTTTTTGCTGTTTCATTCAGTCTGCCACAGAATTCTTATTGATTAAGAAGAGTGAGAGTTGCCTGGTAAATTTGCAGAAAAACAGGCTAAAAGCGACACAGAATGCTTTTTAATCAGTTTCCAAATTGCTTTTCACAAGTCATCAGAAGCAAGCAAAATGATCAAGTCTGGTGTACTTGGAAGATAAAAGAAAATCAACCAAACGAAATGCCCCACTGGTTATTCAAGCCAAGATCAGTCTCCCTTGAAAAGTAAGCAATCAGGTATAACTGCTGGATTTGCTTTTTAGCAAGGCCAGAGACTTCTTCTTCCTGGTGAATTTACACCAGCCAACTGCAACTGCGTTAGGGGCTGCCATGCATTCCAGAGAGCCAAAGAACTGTCAGAGGAGACGGTCGACTGGTCGAGGTACTCGTCATCGACAGTGGTGTACTTCACGTCAGGGTACAGCTCGGTGGCCTCGACGCCAAAGGACGGCTCGATGTCGAAGTTGGCTTGGTCGCCCCTCATGAAGACGGAGAGCCAGAGGGACAACAGTATGTTCAGAGGGAAGGCCGCTTCTGCATGATTACATGGCTGTAACATCACCGATGCTCGGAAGGTAGGTTTCGGCGAACCCGTTGCAGCAGACATATGTGTGAGGTATACCCTCCGCCTCGATCAGACGGCGGAGCCTGACTTTACCAGCATACAATGTGGCCGCTGGATCCACCGTGTGAACCCGCTCTACGTCAGAGCCAAACTCGGATGGCAGGAGCCTCTGTGCATCAACTATCCAGTGATCGATCCGCAGGCGTAGTTCCACCAACAAAGAAGACAAGTTGATTATCTGACCTTGATGACATTGCCGGCCTCCTTCACTGCCATGACAATCCTCATCTACTCGGCAAGCTGACGGGGCCCCACAGCCAAGATCACAGCATCTGCACCCTTGATGGCATTTACGAGGCTCCTGTGGTCAAATAAATCTCCCTGGTCATCAGACAGAAAAAGAATCAGAATCCACACACAGAAAACTATCAAAAGAAAAAATTTGAACGGCTACAAGACTCCTTTTGTTTTTCCTGCTCAGAGCTGGCTCATGATTTAAACGGCAACTTGCTGAAGCAATTAGCATTTGTGGTGCACTATTTTTCACACAACTGGTTTGCAAAATGACAACAGTGCTGCATTAAGAACTTCAGTTACATGCATTCTTTCATATAACTAATTCTTTGCATCACCACTTGTATAATTTCAAATGCTAATTTCAAGGTAAGAAGCCTTATGTACAGGACCAGCAGTCTCCAATAAATAGATTTCACTACAAAGACCCTATATTCCCGTAAGCAATTAACAGTAGAGTAAGCATAGCATGGAACTGAGGCATTTCAGGGCATGATAAAATTGTAAATTTCATTTAACTTGGGAAATTATTACCATTTGTGATACATGATTTTTCATAGAGCTGGTTCGCAAAATGACACACTTGATTAGAGGGCATCTGTACAGACACGTAGCAGGACAATAATGCAGCATTAAGCACCTCAGTTAAAATATCACTACTTGTATCAATATACAGCAATAGTATAATTTCAAATGCTAGTTTCAAGGTAAGAAGTCTTAACTATAGCAGGCTCAAATAAATACATTTCACTTCACCTCTCATAAGACAGATATAAGTTAGTAAGCCATTGACAGTAGAGTTAAGCATGATATGAAACTGAGGCATCTAGGGACAATAAAAAATATTCATTGCAACAATAGCATGGCATAAATATCGGGTGTCACAAAACAGAACTGTTTGGTCTACCAGATTGGTCAGAGCGCCACAGCCAAAATAAAAACAAAAGCAGTTTTTATTGGCTAACAACAGCTTTCATCCCGGTGCGGTGGTGCTTCCAGAGAACAGAGCCAGGAGACAATGCCATGGATCAAGTCCAGCTGGCCGCCGAGGTGGTCCGGCAACTGGTGGCATCACCATCTCCATGATTCTGTTTCGGTCCAAACCAAGGACCCGAATTAAAGCCAACAAAACATGTCAGATACCAGAAATCACGTTGTCTTCCGTAATAATACATGGCTTATCTGAATTAAAACCAAAGATTCTGTTTCAGTCCAAACCAAGGATCCGAATTAATACATGGCTTATGCTTGTAACTACACGCCCAGCATCAGTGCACCTAAGCAAGGCACCGAAGGGCAGCACAAGCAACAGACTGCCACCAGCAGCAAAGGCAGCCAGTGCTTACACCATCGCACGACACACAATACAGCACTGCAGCACACTTCTATCATCTCAGCGGGCGGGCACCAGTGCCGCAGAGGTTGATGAGGTCCAGGAGGGTGGAGTAGAGCACCTCCAGGGACAGGTACCCCAGGAACCTGCGCTTCTCAGCCCAGGGGTCGTCCGCCGCTGGTGCCTTCCCGTCATCCTCCGCCGGGTGGTCGACAGTCAGGTACCATGAGATGCACCCGTATTCATCGTCCGGGTCCACGTGCGCCACCAGGCCCAGCGTATCACCGTGCTCCAGGTCGAAGTAGAGGCACAGGAAATCCCGAGTCACACTCATCCCCAGGACCAAAGCCTCCTCGTGGAGCCAGTTTATTATCTGGCTCGCAACCTGCAGATATATGTGCAGACAATGTGCTCAGCACCTTACAATAAAGTAGGCCCCGAAGAGATGCGCGTAAAGACACCAGTCAGTTGAGTAAATCTCAGCCTCTGGACTTGTCTTATATGCATGTGTATATGTATAGTGGGGATGGTATTAACTTCTGAACTATGGAGCCCTGGCAATGATCCTAAGACGTATCATCGTACCTATTCTCTGAACTGAAGTCAGGCTGAACTCAACATTCCGACTAGCCAAACAAACTATTCGCGTACGTCGATGGACACATACATTCAGTGCAAGGCTTTCCCAAGGAACATACAGTAAATAAGTGTAAACGACTGAACAACAGCCATTGCAGTCAATCATAGAACAACTTTGGATTTACTAAGCCTTAATTATAATATGGTGAAGTGGTTCATGCGCTATCCTGGCACAATTGATGCTTCAACCTTGTGAATCATAAATACTCTCAACAGTAGTAAAGTTAATAAATTAATCCAGTGCATATCGGCGATAAAGGATAATGACTTGAAAGGTTTTATTTATCACAAGTTTACCTGCTGCAGAACCATCGTTGGGAGGTCCTCCAAGTCACAATTGTAACTGTTTATCAGATAACCATCAGAGGGCTTCCTAGTCAACGACCCGGCGATGCTCGGAGAACCCTCGCCCAACAAACTTATCTGGCCGTCCTTCAAGACAATCTTCGTGTTGAACTGTGTCCTGGAAGATTTGTACTTGGGCTCGCCATTGTCCGAAGGCTTCGTGGGCCGATCAGCAGCCAAAATGGGTTGCGGAACTCTTAAGCAGAGAGACCAGGAAGAAGTTCTAGAGTGCCATGTAGGAAGGGACCGCAGCTGGAGATAAGGAACCCTGCTAACCTGCATGCATTAGTGAAAAAGGAAGTTACAACGCCAATCTACTACACTCATTGTATGTATACTGCATTAATGAACAGGGAAATAATAGTAGTTATACCACACTCTCTAGCTCCAGCTGCACTTTTTTTGAATATGTTTTATGAGCCACTGTCATGCAGAAATGACTTAGCAAGCCACAATCTTCACCTGCAGACTCTGCGGTCTGAGCAGGACTCTGGTAGCGAACAATATTACGATATTTCTCCCTGACTTTACTGAGAATGTTCTCGTGGAACAGGTGTAGCAAGTAAATCTCCAGACTTTTCGGGTTAAGAAACCCTGAGGTGTCCCTTTTTAAAGGCTCCTCCTTCCCATTGGTGGTGGCTAGCACAAGATTCGCCTCTGAATTATTATGCTCTTCATGGCCTGCCATTTCTGAGTCACCATCCTGTCCAGAATCCACAAGCGAAAGGCACAACAAACTCTCCTCGCCAATTGCTAGTTGGAGAAAATCCTCACGCATTCCAGTTACGTTGACACCTTGAGTTTGGACAAACGTCTCACGGATCACCATATCCAATACCTGCAAAGGCATAAACTAAGCTAAGCACGAGGTGGTATGAAAGATAAAAATGACAAAAGGAGAGAGCATCTTTTGTCACAGGAATAATTTTTCATGGATTTCTAGTTGGTCAAAATGACAGGTTTGCAATAATTCATAAGCATTTAGACAACCTACCTGCTCCTCAAATATAGACTTGTGGATATTGCGAAGAATGGAATGTGCCTGTTTGACAGACTTATTGACATCATCATCATCCCCCAACACATCATCTTCCGCTGCAGAAGAAGTGGTGCTTGAGACACCTTTTGTTCTGCAAGCATAGCTTTCCGGGCCGTTGGCACTGTCCCGGTGGAACTGAAGGCTCAAGAAACGGCACGACTTTTGGGGGACTTGTACAGACAAAGTGCCTGACGAGTCCTGGTCGATCGGAACCAGTGACAACGACGACATCCGTGGCATCGCTGCCGTGTCCAACTGAGAAGTGTCAACCACATCAAACATGAAGCTGTTGATTCCTGGAGCATTCCCACGCTGCCTCTTGACTTTCCAGTTCTGCTGCAACCTGCCAAATCCAACAGCACCGGTCAGGGCACAAGCATCGCTACTTAGATGATGCCTGGAACCCGCAATCCCTGCGACAAGACGAACCTGATCAATGAGCCGTAGAACCTAGCCTCCTTCTGGAACTGCTGCTGCATCGTCTTTGCCGATTGTTTGAAGTACCGTCCCAGATGCTGAGATTGCGGAATGGAGCATAATAGTTAGGGTCTGTGGTGTAGGTTCAAGCATGAACTACTCAAAACATTTTGTTCTGCAGTTTATTTTCAATCCCCTCCTCTTACTGGTAAGTTGCAAATATCCCATGGGTCTCAGTCCATGCCTCCAACTAATTGGCTGCAGATGCTCTACTAGTTTCTAGTACAGGGGCTTACCCGCAGCCGCTGGAGCTTGGTGGCGGCGGAGACGGCCATGTCGACGAGGACTTCGTCCGGCAGCGGCCTGGGCTTGGAAATGGTCGCGACGGCCACGGTGTCGTTCGCCTCGACCTGCATTGTTTGTTAATTGTTATTATCCATCCATCATAACCAGGACATCAGCTCATACGAGCGGCTGGAGACGCGGAGGGAGGGACGGACCGTGGAGATGAGGTCGAGGACGACGGTGAGCTCCTGCTGCGCGAGCTGCAGGCTCTC
>NW_024115815.1:0-9286 GCF_003073215.2 Triticum urartu | reverse complement strand
CGGGAGAGAAAAGGGAGTCGTTTGGCTCGGGATCAAGCCAGGAACCGGGACCAATGGTGGTGGGCCAGGAGCGAGGCCTATTGGTCCCGGTTCGTCCCACCAACCGGGACCAAAAGGTCCATACGAACCGGGACCAATGGCCCACGTGGCCCGGCCGGTCCCCTGGGCTCACGAACCGGGACCAATGCCCACATTGGTCCCGGTTCAAGACTGAACCGGGACTAATGGGCTGGCCTGGCCTGGACCATAGCCCCTTTTTCTACTAGTGTCATCTTTTTCGAGCGCTGTACTAATGTTTGATTTTTCTTCTTTTTCCCGCAAGCAATCAGCATGCCGGGCAGCAGCAGCGTGACCGCCTTCGACGACCTGCCTGAGTGGCTCGTCGTTGACGAGATCCTTGTCTGCTTGCCGCCCAAGGATGTGCTCCGCTGCCGTGCCGTTCGCAAGTCGTGGCGCAGCGGCACATCCACCGATGTGTTCATCCTCGGACACCACCGTCGCCAGCCCTCGCTTCCCATCATCCAACACAAATTGGGCATCTGCCGCGTCGTCGGAGGCTGCAATGATCTAAAGATACGACCTGTCATCCGGTATGAAGGCTCCTTGACAAAATTCCAACTCCAAGCCGCCTGTGATGGCCTCCTCATCGTGTCGCAGCAAGCCAATTTCTTCATCTGCAATCCAGCCACCCTCAAGTGTGCTTCACTGCCACGTCCTCCACTACGGCCACGCTTCAGTTTCATCCACGTAGTCGGCTTCTACCGGCACCACACATCTGGAGAACACCGGATACTCTGGGTGTCATACACGAAACCCATTAGGATTTACGAGACATTTCAGTTGCCTGATTACTTTATCCACGCGGTGGGATCGAGCCAGCCAAGATGCATCCAATGGCCGACAGTTTCAGAACAAAAGTATTTTCCTGCTACCCGGTCTGCCGATTGTCCGCCAGTCCACCATCGTGGTAGCCTGCACTGGCTAATGGGCCTCAACATAACAGTATTTGACACCGTAGCCGAGACATTCCGGCAGATGCGCCGCCCAACACAGTTGGGCGATATGGTGTCATTGTTGGATATGGGCGAGGCCCTTGCTTTGTGCCACGTCGCCCCTGACTGCGCCACATTAGATGTTTGGGTGTTGCAGGACTATGATGCCGGGACCTGGGGCTTTCACTACCGGATTGACCTGTTAGGGATGGAGGCATCACCACCGATTAATTGGATGTTCCAATCTATCCCTAGGATGGCTCTGATCAATGAGCGTGAGCTGTTGATCCAGAGGCATATTCACCATCTGTTGCATTGTGACATTGATGGTGTGTTTTTAGGTAATGTGGAAAGCGAAGAGCGTTTATCCTGCTGGACACTTACTCGGCATTGCCTCCAAGAGAGCATGATTTCACTTCCATTGTTTGAGATGCAGGAAGAAGAAGCTGTGAACCAGGAGCCCCCATTCTCCATTGTGTTATAAAGATGCCGTGCTCCATGTTAATGCTTTGTTCTAGTTGTTTGCTGTGCCCATAGAGTATCTGTCCCATATGGGCCATGCTTGTATTCTTACCATTCAGTACTTTGATGTTGTAACTTGTAACTTCTAAACAATGGAGTATCTACAGAATCGTTTACTGTTCTCCCCTCTCATGTTTACTTTCAGCTTGCAATGTTAAAAACAACGAATGGCGTGGTTGCAGTTTGGAATGGCCGATTCCTCCATGAGATGTTATGGCATTTTTTTGTTGAAATGGATACTATAGTTATTCCTTTCTGTAGCTTAATATTTTGATGTTTCATGTTCAGTACACACATTGGTCCTATTGCTTTTGGCATCTGGTCGCGTGACTGTGTAGAGATGTCTTTTTTCAGGCATATTTGAGAAGCTGGCTGTAATTTTGTGCTCACCATGGTTTTGTCTCTGATTGTTACTACAGCACTAAGTAATTTGTTCACCACTACTGTTTTGTGTCTGATTGCTGCTTCAGTACAGCTATTTTTAAAAAGAAACCGACAAGTATTTTCTTTCATTGACTAACCATTCGGAGAAAAGAGCTTTGCTGTTGCTTTTGTGTCCAGGGTTCCCTTTCTTTTGAAAGGCATAAGTTACAAGATATGTCTTCTTAATCATCATCTTGTAGTCTGCTGGAAGGCTGGTGATAGTGTTGCCTCAAGGATCCGCGGTGCAGGTAAAACTGTCCATTCGGGCCACCAAACGCATCAAAGCTGCATCTGCGCTCATGCTGTGCAGGCCCATCCATGGTTTTGTGTTTGATTGTTAATCCAGTACATGCATTGTCATTTTTTTCCCGTTATATATGAACCATTATTAGTTGACTTTCACCTTTTTTTTCGAAAAGGGGGTCTCACCGGCCTCTGCATCAGAAAGATGCATACGGCCATCTTATTAACAAAGGTGTCAACAAGGTTTCAAAGTCTCCAGCCAAACAACAAGCAAAAGATAAATGCAGCTCACCCAGAGCGACCGACGGCTAGATACACAAGCTAGCCCGAAAAAGATGCCACAACCGGCTGGCTAAAAATAGATAGGGAAACTAATTGCCTATCCTATTACATGACCGCCATCCAAACCGGTTGAAGATATCCCGAGCTACCATCTCCCAGCGGAGAGATCCAGTAACCAAATGCTCCCTGGCCTCCATCGGAGTGAGTAGCCACCACGAACAGATCAGTGCCGTAGCTCGGAAAATAACCTGCAAAAAATGAATCCGTGATGTTCTGTTAAAAACCAAATCATTTCTGCAATTGCAGATAGTCCATAACAAAGCAGAAACTCCAACCCGAATATGTCTTGCTATTTCAGGCTTAACCCCATTAAGCCATGTCCCAAATAAAGCATTGACCGAAGTCGGTGAAGTAATATTAAAAGCAATATGGACCGTCCGCCAAAGGACTTTGGCCAACGGGCAATCAAAGAATAAATGTTTAATCGTCTCGTCCCGATCACAGAAACTACACCTAGTAGGTCTTGTCCAATTGCGTTTAATCAAGTTGTCCTTTGTTAAAATAACTTGTTTATGGACAAACCACATAAACACTTTAATTTTTAAAGGAACTTTGACAGCCCAAATATACTTGGAAGTTGGAATAGCATACAAATTAATAACATCAATATACATTGATTTAACTGTAAATACTCCAGAGCTAGTCAACTTCCAGCGCAATATATCGGGATGGTGAGAAAGTTGAACCTCCATCAGTCTCCTAACTAGATGGAGCCATTATTCCCATCGATTGCCCGCTAGCGACCGTCGAAACTGAACATTAAGGGGGGCAGATTGGAATACCGTTGCCACGAACATGTCCCGTCGTTGAGCAATCCGATATAAAGACGGATATTGAATGGCTAAAGGTGATTCACCAAGCCAAGTATCCTCCCAGAAACGTGTACTTGTACCGTTTCCAATAACAAATCTCGTCCTATTAAACAAAGATTGTTTGACTTTCATTAGTCCTTTCCAGAAAGGCGAATCAGTCGGCCTGACTGCGACCTGGGATAATGTCTTAGTCTGAAGGTACTTGTTGCGGAGGATCTGCGCCCACATGGCCTCAGTCCCGGAAGACAGCTTCCACAACCACTTACTAAAAAGGCATCTGTTCTTAACTTCAAGATTTTCAATGCCGAGACCCCCTTGGTCCTTCGGTCTACAGATGATGTCCCATCTAGCAAGCCGGTATTTTCTTTTAAGTTCATCACCCTGCCAAAAGAAACGCGACCGATAGAAGTCCAGTCGTTTCCTAACACCAACTGGGACCTCAAAGAAAGATAAGAGAAACATAGGCATACTCGTGAGCACCGAATTAATCAATATCAAACGGCCTCCGTATGACATGAGCTTACCCTTCCAACAGCTCAGTTTTTTCTCAAATCGATCCTCGATGCATTTCCATTCGCTGTTTGTTAGCCGACGATGGTGTATCGGAATACCCAAGTAAGAGAAGGATAAACTCCCCAACTCGCACCCAAACAATTGCCTATAAGATTCCTGGTCGTCTTTGGCTCTACCAAAGCAGAACAACTCGCTCTTATGAAAGTTAATCTTTAACCCGGTCAATTGTTCAAACAGGCATAACACTAGCTTCATATTTCTTGCTTTGGCCAAATCATGCTCCATAAAGATGATCGTATCATCGGCGTACTGAAGGATGGAAACACCTCCCTCAACAAGATGAGGTACCAACCCACCAACTTGACCATTCTCCTTCGCCCTTCCTATCAAAATTGCTAACATATCCACCACAATGTTAAACAGGATAGGAGACATCGGATCTCCTTGTCTTAGGCCTTTATGTGTCTGGAAATAATGACATATGTCGTCATTCACTTTAATTCCCACACTCCCTTTTTGCGTAAATGAGTCAACCTGTCGGCGCCAGGCATCATCGAAACCTTTCATACGCAGTGCCTGTTGGAGGAATGACCACTTAACCTTATCGTACGCTTTTTCGAAATCCACCTTAAAAATTACTCCATCTAATTTCTTATCGTACGCATGAAAGCAGTTTGGGATTGTTGCACCACAGACTGCGCAATCTGTGTGAGCCTATTGGTCCCGACCTTGGTGAAGATTTTGAAACTAACATTGAGGAGGCAGATCGGTCGGAACTGCTCAATCCTCACAGCATCCGTTTTCTTCGGGAGCAATGTGATAGTTCCAAAATTCAAGTGAAATAGTTGAAGCTGCCCGGAGAATAAATCATGAAACATTGGTAATAAATCCCCCTTAATAATGTGCCAGCACTTTTTATAGAACTCAGCCGGGAACCCATCCGGACCGGGAGCCTTATTGTTCTTCATTTGTGCAATAGCATCGAACTCCTCCTTTTCCGAGAACGGGGCAACCAGGATATCATTATCAGCAGTAGACAATTGAGGCACGTCCTCGATCCTGGACTCATCGAGGGACACACAATTGTCCTCCGGCGGTCCAGATAACTGTCTATAGTATTCGGTAATATAAGTTTTGAGATTATCCTGACCTAAAATAGTGCCCTCATCCTGCTCGAGCTGAAAGATCCGCTTCTTTCTGTGCTTACCATTAGCAATGAGGTGGAAGAATTGAGTATTCGCGTCCCCATGGACTACTTTGCGGACCTTGGCACGCAAAGCCCACTTCAATTCTTCTTCGCGGAGAAGTTCTTTCAGCCTCTTCTCCGCCTCATGTTTAAGCTGGAGCTCGGCGGGCAGCAACATCGCGGATTCGGCTTTTACATCCAAGGCATGTATAAGAGAGAGGAGCCTATCCTTCTCAATCTTATACACCCCACTGAGGTGCTTAGCCCAACCCCGTAAGAAACTTCTCAAATGCCTAATCTTATTCTGCCAGCGCTCGACCGCCGTCCTTCCTCCGACACCCTTGGCCCACTCTCTGGCTATGATGTCTAAGAACCCCTCGCGTTCGAACCAAGCCATCTCAAAAGAGAAGGTGTTTTTGTTACCCATATGATTCGGCTCCCCTGAGTCGACGAACAATGGTGTGTGATCGGAGATTCCCCGCGTGAGAGCTTGCACTGTAACAAGAGGGAACTTCTGTTCCCATTCCACGCTGGCGAGAACCCGATCAAGCTTTTCATACGTCGGGTTTGGCAAAGCATTAGCCCAGGTAAATTTTCTACCAGAAAGCTCTATCTCCCTTAGATCTAAGCTTTCAATAATGGTATTGAACATAAATGACCACCTACCGTCAAAGTTATCATTATTTTTCTCCTCTCTCCTCCTAATGATATTGAAATCACCTCCGACCAAAATCGGAAGCTGTTCGGACCCACATATCCGAACAAGATCCGCTAGAAACTCTGGTTTAAGCTCGGGTTGTGCGGCACCATAGACCGCTACCAAAGCCCAGTTGAACCCATCAACTTTAGACCTAAGTCGAAACTTAACCGCGAAGTCACCCATTACTACACTCCGGACTTCAAGAGATTCACATCTCACTCCCAGTAAGATACCTCCCGATCTACCTCGTGGCAGGAGACAATGCCAATCGAAATCAATACCTCCCACAAGAGAGGAGAGGAACTGCGGCGCAAAATTGTCTCTACCGGTTTCCGATAAACCAATGAAATCTAACCGATGTTCCAGTGAAGCTTCAGCAAGAAACCTTCTTTTAGCCAAGTCCTTCAGACCTCTGCTATTCCAAAAGATTCCTTTCATAGTTCATCATGGAATTTTTTAGCAGTCCGAAACCTAGCACTCCTACGAACTGCAGAATCGG
This sequence comes from Triticum urartu, assembly GCF_003073215.2. Lineage (NCBI taxonomy): Eukaryota > Viridiplantae > Streptophyta > Magnoliopsida > Poales > Poaceae > Triticum > Triticum urartu. Next base: position 3,054 of record NW_024115815.1, on the reverse strand, counting down.
GATAAATCTTTCGTGTCCACTTACGCTTAGGCTTAGTGAGCTCCGTCACCCGGTCCTCATAACCGGGTTCAACGGGACCGCCAGCTAGCTCATCTAAGGGCGCATCATCGCCCTCAGACTCCTGATTAGAAGGTGCTAGATCTGCACATAGATTATTTAGCACTCTAACCCCTAACGCATCAATTTCCGCATCATTCATGGGTTTGACCGCAGCCAGATTACGAATAGTCTCTAAGGCCCTCTCCGCCTCTAAATCTAACATATCATTCACCGAATTGGAAATTTCATTATCAGTAGCGCCTAGAGAAACTCCTAATTGGTTTGCATTATTAATGATCTCCTCAGGAGCAAAATGCAATAAAGAATTAGATATGTTAACGGACATACCAGCAGAGAGCGCAGCATCATGAAGCTTGGCCGCCCTCATAGCGCACCGCTGCTGCATATCGTCCACCTCCGGAAGGTCCAGAACGCGAGCACTCATCCATCTCCCCGTCGAGACCGGGTCTGGGATGCCGCCAAAACGCCAAAGGCAATACCCTCCTCTCGAGAATGAGGAGGCCGCGGGCTCCCAATGCCCTCGGACAAGTGCCCGGCGGGTGGGACAAGAGACGGGACAACTGGGGCCACCTGCCCACTCCCTCCTCCTGCCCGGACCACCGGCTCAGAGCGAAGTGTCGAAGTCGCCGATGGTGCGGTCCTCCTGACCGCAGACAAGGACGGGATGTCTAGGGCCATCTGCCCCAGCCCCCCCTCCCCCAGCGTCACGGGAGACGCGGGTGCCACAGCCAGGGCCTGAGGGGGAGGAGCCGAAGCCACTTGCCTCGGGCTCCCACTCCTAGCGCTGGCGGGCCCCGACGTGGCCGGCTTCACCGGTGTCAGTATAGGAAGGGGAGAGGCCAAGACCACCAGCCCTGACCCCCGTCCCCCAAGGCCCACCTCGGGCGTAGATGCCATTGCCGGAACCACCTCAACCGGTGAAGAAGGGGACATAAGAGCGACCTCCGGCTCTACATCCCGACCTGTAGACCCCGCAAAGTCCAATGCAGGAAGCGCGTGCTCAAACACATCGTCAGTCTCCACCCTATCACTCTACAGTCTGGCTCCCCCGGCGTCATGAGAGACGCGGGTGGCACAACCAGGTCCTGAGGGTAAGGAACCGAGGCCACCTGCCTCGGGCTCCCACACCTAGCGCTGGCGGGCCCCGACGTGGCCGGCACCACCGGCGTCATAATAGGATGGGGGGAGGCCACGACCACCTGCCCTGATCCCCGACCTCCAAGGCCCATCTCGGACGAAGATGCCATTGCCGGAATCAAGGCAACCGTTGAAGCAGGGGAAAGAGGCGCGACCTCCGGCGCTACAACCCGAACTGCAGATCCCGCAATGTCCAATATAGGAAGCGTGTGCTCAAGCACATCATCAGTCTCCACCCTATCGCTCCACAGTCTGGGAGGCGCAGAAGCAGGCGCAAAGGACCCAAACCGCAGTGTCGTCGTGGACACCGAATGTGACGGTGTCGGCTCAACCCCGGTCCCCTCCCTAGGCAACTAAGCATCTGGGCGAGACCCGGTCGACCCCTCTCGATCAGACTCGGGTGGCGCCCCCTTGGCTCCTGCACCACCATCACTCTCGTGCATATCAACATCATCCCCAGCAACTCCATCAGCAGGCATCTCAGCGTCCTCAAACTCTATGTCGAGCGGGAATACCTCTCCCCTATAGGTCCAGTGTACCACATCAGGCATGAAATCCACATTCAGAACACTCACCAAAATCCGAGCCACTCCATGAGCCCGAGTGAAAGCCATATCCACCCTCTCCGTCTTACCAACCATGATACCCATGCTGGCTACAACTCGAACATCCTGCAGAGGCTTAGATGGCCCCCCAGAGAACCGTAACCAGATCTGCGTAAGCGGCTTTCCTTTAGGCTCCACCTTCGTCCACTCGTGAAACTCCAAGATACACGTAGTACCAGGAACTCTACACAAGCCAAAACTCAACAATTTCTGTAAATCCTCCACAGAAGGAAAATCCACCTTAAAGACATTAGCTTCTACGCTGACCAACTCCCACTGAAAATCCCCTGGTACCAACTCCTGAAGCCTCCGGATAATCTGAGCCTCAGTCACCTCGCCCTGTGTTGCTTTCACAATCCCGGTATTCTGGCCTTGTAGCTCCTCTGGGATCTCCCTCGCAACCGGGGACTCGAAGAACAACAGCTCCGCGCAATATAGTCCATACATAGTCAGAGCCGGAGCCTGGTCACGCAAGACCGGGCACTCTCCCGAAGCATGTGCTGGCTTGCCACATGAGTCACACAACTCGGCCACGCACTCTGCAATAAAATGGCCCTTTTCACCACACCGATAACAGAGCATCTTTTCCTTCTTGCGCGCCCACTTGGCTGCCCTCTCAGAATTAGACCTGTCCGATGCCACAGCCGCCGCCCCAGGCACAGGAACCTCAACAGTAGCCAGTGCCGTTACCACCTCCATCGCCTGACCAGTAAGATCGGTAGACTGAGCATTATCTGCTTCAAGAGCTATCGCCTCATGGTCAACAGCAGCCGGGGGCGAAGGCTGTCGACGAAACCTCCCACGGCCACCACCCCGACCACCTTGATATCCACGGTAGCTACCTCTCTGGCGGTGCTCTGGGCCGGATGTCCCCTCGACAAAGCCACCCGGAGGCCCAAGGAAAGGTCGCTCCGCTGACCCGTCACCCTGCCAGGCATATCCTCGACCGCCACCCGTAGATGAGGAACCACGGTGGTTCCCTTGTCCGTACGCATCCACACCGTCATCCCCCCATTGCCCTCGGGGTGGCTCAACGGACTCTGGAACTGCCAAATTTTGCCTTGTCTGCGACGGTCCCGACCTGTTCTGAGCCGGTCTCGCTACGAAGTGCGGCGTGGGAGCTCCCCGAGGTGGTGCAAGACCCTGGGCCGGCACCACAGTATTCTGTCCAGTCCCATCGCCCCTGCCCACAGCCGAAGGGACTGTAGGAGTTGGCGCAGGCGGGAGGGACGCCGCGGGCGCGGCCCGGCCA
>NW_024115814.1:0-13155 GCF_003073215.2 Triticum urartu | reverse complement strand
AGGAGATCAGATCTCCTAGGCTGCGCACCACCCCCCCTTGGCCCTCCTATATATAGTGAGGGAGAGGAGGGACTTCATACACCAGCCCCTGGCGCCTCCCTCTCCCCCCGTTACGTCTCCCTCTTGTAGCATAGGCGAAGCCCTGCTACTGTGACGCCCTGCATCCACCACCACGCCGTCGTGCTGCTGGATCTTCATCAACCTCTCCTTCCCCTTGCTGGATCAAGAAGGAGGAGACGTCTCCCGTCCCGTACGTGTGTTGAACACGGAGGTGCCATCCGTTCGGCGCTGGTCATCGGTGATTTGGATCACGTCGAGTACACCTTCCTCATACCCGTTCTTTGAACGCTTCCGCGCGTGATCTACAAAGGTATGTAGATGCAATCCGATCACTCGTTGCTAGATGAACTCCTAGATGGATCTTGGTGAAACGAGTAGGAAATTTTTTGTTTTCTGCAACGTTCCCCAACATACATAACTACGCACTCAAAATACCATGGGCATAGACGGAGGCATAACTAGATTGTGATCCATAATACGGCTCGACCTCCCCTAGACACACATACTTTCACTTTTTCCTTATCTTTTTCCCCTTTTCAGGTTTCTTTCCCACATGCCCTTCCTGACGGCCTGATCACAGGTCCTTTCGAAAGGATAGATACACCAAGACGGCAAAAAAGCACTGATGTATAAGGGAATTTCTAGGTGATCTCTTTAATGATCACTCTACCTGTTTTCAGGACCCACACGCAACTCTCCCTTGGTTGTGGCATATTAAATAGCCCTGTTGCTTATTGGACTACTTGTACAAATAAACTTCGATGTATTAATCAAACTATAATGGAAATAGTTTGCAGCCCAACTTCTGCGGCACTAGCTTGCTCTTTTGATAATCTTGTCAAATCGCACCCGTACACTTTGGTACGCTTTAATCCGCCAAGGGCTTCATTGCGCACCATAATACGGCAACAAAGTCCGAACACTGTTTATAGTATAGTTCGGCACCCTGAATTTAGCATTATATGCATTGGCTCCGAATCATGTCATTGGTCAATAGTTGGGTTGCCCGGCTCCTGTGCTTACTACCTTACATTCCGCTATATCCGCTAGGGTAGTAAAGGGAGAACTACTGCGATTGTGTCCTAGTTTATCCGAATGAGCACCTCAGTAGAGAAAGCCGAAAACTGACTGTCATGATGCGGCGTGAGCCTGTCAACTCTTCGGAGGTTTCAAATCTTTAGCGATTTTTTCCGCATTATTCGATGAATCGGTTCCTATCCGATCAGGTGTTTACAGCACACTAGTTCAGACACTAGGGGTTGTGCCTAAATTTTTATTGTCAAACTCCTATGGCTAAGTGTGGGTGATAAAGCCACATAGTCCGATTGCCTGGTTCATTGCGCTAAACACCTCCTTCAAGGACCAAATTCTTGGATAAAGAGTGTTTAGATTCATCCCGAACACCCCCGTATTACCTACGTGGGGGCTAAAGCCGACGACTGGCCAACTCTCAGACTTGATAAAATGGTCGCAAAGGAGGTAAAATTTTAAATAATAAATAGCAAAGCATTATATTTGTAGGATTGAAAGTATGTCTAGAGGGGGGTGATTAGACTACTTGACTAAATAAAAATCTAGCCTTTTCCCAATTTTAAGTCTTGGCAGATTTTAGCAACTTAGCACAAACAAGTAATCAACCTACACATGCAATTCTAAGAGTATAATAGCGGGATGTAAAACAATTGCATATGAAGGTAAAGGGAGGATTTTGGAGGGAGCAACCGCAATGTAGACATGGAGATTTTTGGCGTGGTTCCGATAGGTGGTGCTATCGTACATCCACGTTGATGGAGACTTCAACCCATGAAGGGTAATGGCTGCGCGAGTCCACGGAGGGCTCCACCCATGAAGGGTCCACGAAGAAGCAACCTTGTCTATCCCAGCATGGCCATCACCCACGAAGGACTTGCCTCACTAGGGTAGATCTTCACGAAGTAGGCGATCTTCTTGCCCGTACAAACTCCTTGGTTCAACTCCACAATCTTGACTGAGGCTCCCAAGTGACACCTAACCAATCTAGGAGACATCACTCTCCAAAAGGTAATAGATGGTGTGTCGATGATGAACTCCTTACTCTTGTTCTTCAAACGATAGTCTCCTCAATACTCAACTCTCTCTCATAGGATTTGATTTGGTAGAAAGATGATTTGAGTGGAAAGCAACTTGAGGAAGGCTAGAGATCAAGATTTATGTGGTTGGATTGGAATATCTTGACCTCAACACAAGTGTAGGTGGTTCTCTCTCAGAAAATGTATGTTGGAAGTGTAGGCATATTCTGATGGCTCTCTCCACGAATGAAGAGTGGGTGGAGGGGTATATATAGCCCCCACAAAAAATCTAACCGTTACACAGAAATCACCAAACTCGGTGGGACCGAATCATAAAACTCGGTCGGACTGATTTAGTTCAAAATGTGAACGTTAGGATTTTCGGTGGGACCGACACGTCAACTCGGTGGGACCGATTTCATTAGGGTTAGGGCATAACGTAATCTTGGTGAGACCGATTACACAAACTCGGTGGGACCGATTTTGTTAATAGGCAAACAGAGAGTTGGTCAGGCAAACTCGATGGGACCGATTCACTCATCTTCGTTAGACCGAAATGTTACGAAGGGGAAACAGAGAGTTTGCATTACAATCTCGGTGGGACCGATCGCTCATCTCGGTTGGACTGAGATGTTACGAAGGGAAATAGAGAGTTTGCAATCCCATCTCGGTGAGACCGAGATCCCTATCGGTGAGACCGAAGTGACTAGGGTTTCTGGCAGTAGCTATGTCAAGTGAACTCGGTGGCGCCGGATAGATGATTTCGGTAGGGCCGAGTTTGACTTTTGGTTTGGGACATATGTGGATATGAGAAAGTAGTTATGGGTTTTTGGGGCATATCACTAAGCATTTTGAGCAAGCAACTCATTAAGCAACACCTCACCCCGTTTTAATAGTATTGGCTTTTCCTATGGACTCAATGTGATCTTGAATCACTAAAAGTAAAATGTAGAGTCTTGTGCTTTGAGCTTGAGCCAATCTTTTGTCCTTAGCATTTTGAGGGGTCCACTTTCTAATCCATGCCATGCCAATCATTGAGCTTTTCCTGAAATATTTATCTTCAAGTAGCATAAGCTCAGTGAGCTATATGTTGTTAGGAATTACCAAAACCACCCAGGGATAGTTGCACTTTGAATATTACATATCAGCCTTGTTTTCATCATACATGACAGGATAACATGAATGTATTCATTCAAAAATATTGTCCTTAGCCCATTGCTCCGCCACAATGTGGGATCCCTTCAGAACATCTTCAAAATACCGCTCGGGCGTGCGGTGCTCCTTGCCCGGCGGCGGTCCTTCGATCGCGAGCTTGACGGCGTCCATCTTCGCCCATTGTATCTTGACATGGGCGAAGGCCATCTGGGCACCTTCTATGCAGACCGACCGCTTGATGGCATCAAGCCGAGGGCAGGCATTGACCAACCACTTCACGAGTCCTAAGTAGCTGCCGGGTATAGCTTTTGCTGGCCACAGCCAGATTATTAAATCCTTCATGGCTAGTTCGGCCACCCTATGCAGCTCGACTAGCTGTTTTAGCTGGTCGCTAAAGGGCACCGGATGTTCTGGCGCAAGGTATTGCGACCAGAACAGCTTCTCCGTTGAGCTCCCCTCTTCGGCTCGGAAGAATTCCGCAACGTCATAAATACTGCGTTGCAGATCCGTAAACGCCCCTGGAGAACTCCAAATCCGGGTTAGCAAGAGATATCTCTTCTTCACATACTTGCTCTGCATAATAAAAGCCTTACCCGCCGCAATTTTCTTGTCCTCTTGGATTTCTTGGAGGGCGCCCTAGGCTTCGACCCGGGCCTCTTGTGCACTTTGACGGGCCTTGGCAAGTTCTCTTGGTCTACATTCTTACGCTCCAAAGACTCGCATTTCTTCATGGCGTCCTGTAGCTCCTGCTAGACCTCACCGACCCTGGCCTCGTGCTTTTCGCGGGCGGCCTGTTCTTGCCGCCCTCTTCTGGCCTTCAGCCAACGCTGCCTTTAGGGTTTCCACCTCGGACACCGCCCCTACAAATTATCATACGTTAAACACAAGCAATTCATATCTTGCTATATCTGAATAGGTCATTACATACACTGCTTGTCTGACAGCTGCTTTTTCACTCGGCCGAGCTCTTCCTCGGCCCGCTCCAGACTCCGCCTCAGTCCGGAAATTTCGGCAGCATGAGAAGTCGCGGCTAGCAGCGACGCCTGCTTATTCACATAGACATATTTGGTTAGTCTACTGCGAAAAATATATTTGATCCTCTGTTCGGCTCTTCTTTCCTAACACCGGACAGAGTCTCAGGGGGATACTATCTATACTGTGAATTTCTTTTCACAAATTGCACTGCTTACCTCAAAGCCTGTTAAAAGGCTTGTGCAAGCTTCGGTCAGTCCGCTCTTCGCGAACTGAATCTTCTCAATCACCGCATCCATGAGGGTACGGTGTTCCTCAATGATGGAAGCACTTCGCAGCGCTTCAAGTATAGTATTCGGTGCCTCTCGTTGGACAGTGGTCACCGGCGGAATGGGCACACCTCCTACTGATGAAGGAGATTGCTTGTCGGATTCCGGAGCCGTATAGGTCTCCGGGACCGTATTCGACTTGGGGCCGAATTGGACATGGCCCCCATCACCGGTCTTCATGGGGATCTGCTCCCCCATGTGTCCGGCGGTCGAGGTCTCGCCCTCTGGCGCCGCCATGTCGGCCTCTTGCATCTCTCCCTGGCTTGGGATCCTTCGGGATAACACCTCGGTGTCATCCATGGCCCTGGGAGAGGATGTCAGAAGGGACCCGATGTCCATCACCTTCAGGTCCAGCGAGTTCCACGAAGACGAGATCGCTCGAGGGCGGAACGAGCCAGACTACAAGTACATGATTCGACATGTTAAAATTCTGAAGTAAAGAAGCTGATATATGAATGCATCAGGGTCTTCGGATACTCACGATTCGGCCAGGGGCTTATCTCGGGCAGGGGCGGACCCAGAACAAAAATGACCCGGGGTCCCATGTCTATCATATATATATATATATATATTTGGATACCTAGTACTAATATAGCTAAAAATAACACATTTAACAATACAATATACCTAGAATACGATATAAACCATGAATATGCTTACCAATGATCCAAAATAAAGAGTTTCACTTGAAATATTAGTTGATCGTAGGAAATTGATCATCAAAGAAAAATCAAAGTGTCCAAATTATGAATAAAGTATAACCAACGACGAGAAAATGCAACACCAGATCTTGATTGCCTACAAATAAAAAAACATAACCACTAAGTAACATTTTAATTACAGTTGTGTAATAATAAGTAAGTTAAAACCATTACCTTCCTAAAATGGTTTCCTACGTTCTTTCATGGCTTCAAAGAGATCAATTACCGAATCATTAGTAACCTTCCTCATTCCGCTTTTCTCCACATAACAAATAAGGTTGTACTTCAAGGAGTCATCACCAAGACGATTGCGCAAATATGTCTTCACAATTCTCATAGCCGAAAAAGATCTCTCAACTGTAGCAGTGGCAACAGGCAATACCAGTGCTAGCTTCAAAAGTCGATAAACCAAGGGATAGACAATATGTTTTTTGTCTCCACCATATTTGAGAGAGCTCACAAATATTACTTAAACCAGAGAAGCGATCATCTGCTCGGACATCAGCAATGTAAAGATGAAGGTGATGTCTAAGGTCCCTCAGTTCTCCGTCATCAAAATCTTTTGGATAAAGTTTAGCTAGACTCATCAGATGCTCTAAGTTGAAATCACAAAATGATTCATTTGGGCTCAAAGCTGCTGGGCAAACAAGTAGTTCAGAGTTTTTCTCATTGAAGCGATTATCAAGCAATTGAAGCAGCCAATCAATAACATCATTAAAACAATCCACTTCATAATGATGCCTATTAGTGATACCTGTTTTTTGTCGTGGCTTCTTTGGATTCACATATTGGTCTTCCATTTCCAACTTGGAAATGTCATGCTTATCACAAAAGACATATGCTTCATGTAGGACAGATTCCCATCCATTTCCCCTTAGATCATTCAAGGAGGCTTTGGGTGAATTCACACAATTTATGGCATTCACAATGTCCTGATTCTTGCGTTGTAGCGCCAATGATAATGTGTTTGTGATTACCAATATAGTGGACATAAGCTGTAAGTAGAAAACAAAATCAAAAGACTGGAAATAAACAAGAAGACGACATGCCTGCCTTCTATTTGTGTCATCCCTGTCTGCTTCTTCCACATATTCTAGCACCTTGACAACTGTAGGGAACATATCAATCAAACTCTTAAGAGTTCTGTAGTGAGAACTCCATCGAGTGTCTCTGGGTCTTTGAAGAGCTAGTTCTTGATTTAATCCTGTACCACTTTTTAGTAGTCCACAACCTAAAGCTTCACACACTTGTTCTTTATATTTGTCTCGAATCAAGTCCTTTCTCTTTGAAGATCCTGAGACCACATTCAACAAGACTGAGATCATATCAAAAAAATTACCAACACATTTGTGCTTCCAAACAGCTGCCACAACAACTAACTGAAGCTGATGTGCAAAATAGTGAACATAATATGTTGTGCTATTCTCTCTCACGATTAAGGATTGAAAGCCATTAAACTCACCTCGCATATTGCTCACACCGTCATATCCTTGCCCTCTAACTTGCTTGAAACTTAACCTATATTCTGTAAATAAATCATCAATGGCAGACTTGAGATACTTGGAAGTTGTCTCCTTCACATGAGTAAGGCCAACTAATGTCTCTATGGCACTTCCACATTTACCAACATACCGCAACACCACCACCATATGCTCTTTACCAGCCACAACCCTTGACTCATCAACCAGCAAAGAAAATACATCATTACTAATTTCCCGAAGAACAGAATGCAATATCTCCTTTGTAAAAGATTCAACTATGTCCTTCTAAATCTTTGAAGAAGTCAACTGATTATTACCTGGAGCATTATGGGCCACAACTTTTCTTACCTCTGGATTCTGCTCTGCTGTATAAGCATGAAATTCCTTGAAATTGCCTTTATTGAGAGACTCGTCAAACTCATCGTGGCCACGAAAAGGCAACCCTTGCTTCAGTAACACTCTAGTAACATCAATTGAGGCATTTAGTCGAGTATAATAAGCATTCCTCTCAGCGTTACTTTGGTTGTTTAGAGCAACATAAATGTGTTGCTTTTGTTTCAGCAAAGCATCACCATCTCTTTTTGCTTGGTTGTGAGCACTATTGATGTCTCCTACATGCTCCCTTAATCTATATTTCTTATTCCAACTTGACCAACCATTTGCAACAAAATGCATCATATCCAGCTTCTTTCTTCTTGCGCGGTCTAAACAAGAAACAACAAAAACAGTATGCTTTTTGTTTGGACTCACTATACTCAAGCCAGCTCTCAAACTCATCAAACCATTCCCGAATGAAACTTCTATCTTTACCACATATTTCTGTCACTTCAAAATCAGCAGTACGAGGTTGACAAGGGCCATTGGCCAAATACTTCCTTCTTACCATATCTCTTTGATTCAGATGGTACTCATCTATGCTTCTCCTTTTACCTGGATCAAATTGAATTTCTTCTTCCCAATTGATCTCTTCAACTTCAAAGGAATTTCTTGTAGTATTAGAAGAACTAGGTTCATGTGTGGAGGCATCATTTTGTCCATGTGATGATGGCGGGGCCGGAATATCAATCTGTTCATGTGGTGAGGCATCAATTTGTCCATCTGATGGTGACAGGACTGAGCCATCATTCTGATTATTTTCGTGTGACAGACCAACATTTTCATCTTGCACCGAGGTTCTCCTCTTTTTTAGAAACCTTTCCATGAACTGAACCTCTCCTGAAATTTGTAATTTATTCAGATAATTAAAATCTGCATGAAAGAAAAGAACTACGAATCATGTGTACATACATAATATTAATACTTGATATATAAAACATAATTGACATGGTGCCAGTGCTTCCAGCCGTCTTAACTCCTAAGTATATATTGTAATGTTGGTCTCCACTGGTTGCACAATTATCTCAAATAATCAAATTACCCAATACAGTCAAAATCTCTAGTAATATCCAGTACCCCTCATACTACCATGCTCTGTGGATCTTTTTGGTGGCGTGATGTGTTTAAATTGGTTGACAAATATTGTCAGATGGCTACTCCAGTGTTGGGTGATGGCAGGTCCATTCTTTTTTGGTCTGACAGATGGATGGCTGAGCTTAAGGGTTCCTGTCTCAGGGAAAAATTTCCCAGGCTCTTCTCTTTTGTTATTGATGAGCAACTTTCGGTGTCTGATGTGCTTTCCCAGGAGTTTTTGTCAAATTTGCATTTGCCCATCTCTACACAGGCCTTTGCTGAGCTGGAATGTCTTCAACAGCTGACTAATGATTATTCTTGCTCTGTAACTCATGACACATGGATTTGGCCTTTTCATAAGGGTTGTTTCAGACCCCAAATCCTACTATGTGTATGAGCATCAGCATATTGTTGTTGATCCAATCTTCCAATGGATTTGGAAATCTTCATGTACATTGAAAATCAAAATGTTTGGTTGGTTACTGCTGAGAGATCGTTTAAACACCAGAGACATGCTACTCAGAAGGCATTGGCATGTGGAAGATCATAGTTGTGTCCTATGTCCATATCTGATCCACGAAGATCGTGCACATCTGTTCTTCTCTTGTAATTTTAGCATTAGAGTCTGGAATTACCTGCAGATTATCTGGGACTCTCAGCCTGGGATGACAACTTACAACATGGCAGTAAAGGCTAGGAAGGATTTTGGGCATTCTTTCTTCACTGAAGTGGTCTTTACAGCAGCTTGGAACATTTGGATCTTGAGGAATGGCAAGGTTTTCAGGAATGAGACACCTTCTTTCCGAGCATGGAGGCATAACTTCATCCATGACATAACCCTTCTTTCTCATAGGATAAAATGTAAATACAAGGATAGCCTTCTAACTTGGATCTCTAGCCTTCCTTAGGTAGTGTTTTTCTTTGCCCTGCTTGGGTTGTAACATAAGTATTTCTGTCTTCCTCTTTTCTCTTCTTGTTTGGACTTGTAATAGGACTTTGTTCTTTGTTGATTTTAATAAAGAGCTGTGAGGCTGTTGCCTTGCAGTACATATTCAAAAAAAATATCCAGTACCCCTAATTCCCTAGGGTTAGGGAAACAAAGCAATAATTAGATCAAGATTTATAAATAGAGGCAGAGGCAGAGGCACATCAAATTGGGAGCCTGATGTGCAGGGTACCTGTGCCTTCTTTTCTCCACTGATTCGGCAACTTGCCGCGATCTACCGATAGGCGGCGAGTACAGCGTACGGGATACAGACGAAGGTGAAACAACAAGGGCACGGAGCGCAGTCAAGCAGACGAACAGGCGAGGCGAAGGGCCGAAGGCAGTATCGCATCCCTCCCTGGAAAGGTTGGACTGGGCCTCCGTGGCTTTCATCCTGCGTCGGCTGGGGCGCTGGGCTGCACTTGTGCTATGTTGGATGGAGCCTGGTTGTATGGGTGTCCTTGTAGGAAATTTATGGGTGTCCCATTGTATATGGGCTCTATATTTATAAGGTAAGAGAGATTTTTACCCGGTGTCCTGTGCTACCTGCTGGGCTAACGTGCGCTCGCTCCTGATCTCGGGGGCGCCGTTCTGGGCTGCTGTCGATGTCCCACGCGGAGCTATCCGTGAGGGAGGCCTCCCCCTTCTTGGACGCCTCCGCCTCCAGATTTGTGGAGGCCGCCCTCTTCTTTCCCCCTCGGGGAGGGGGGAGTTGCTTTCTTCTTCCTCTTCCTCCTCCTCGTCATCTTCGACGGTGGAGGAGTGAGTTTTGGCGTCTTCGGACACCATGTCCGAAGTACCCTTGGGACGGAGGCCACCTCTGGTCCCCTTGGCCTTCTTCTCCGGCGCCTTGTAGGGCGTCGGAACCAGCATCTTTGTCAGAAGCGGGATGACTGGTTCCTCGGGCAGTGGAGCCGGACACTGAATCCGCTCCGCCTTCTTCGTCCAACCCTGAAAAAACAAATAGGGAAGTTTGGACATCCTCCTTGAGTAAGAAAGTAAGGGATATACCTTGAAACACGGAAAACTTACCGAACTGGCGGGATGGGCCATGTCGTGCCCATGGTCCTCGGTCGTCTTCGGCCACGTCTCGTTGGCCTTGAAGAGCACCTTCCAGATATCTTCGTGCGTAATTCCGAACATCCGTTGCAAGGTCTTGTGGTTGGCCGGATCGAACTCCCATAGGTGGCAAGCCCGGCTCTGGCATGGAAGGATCCGGCGAACTAGCATCACCTGAATCACATCGACAAGCTTGACGTTCTTGTCCATCATGCTCCTGATGCGTGTCTGAAGGGTTGTCAGCTCGTCCGACTAAGACCAATCCAGGCCCTTCTCTTGCCAGGAGGTAAGCCGCATCGGGGCCCCGGATTTGAATTCGGGAGCCAGCTTCCAGTCGGGCGATCTCTGTCTTGCCTTTCTCTATGTGCTCGATTCCTGTCCACCAAACCTTGCACCAAAATTGACCTTGCATCAAACCCTGGTTCTCTTGGGTCGACTGGCCTCCTCCGCTCTTCGCTGTAAGGGCACCTATCATCATAATGCCGGGGCACATATGATTTGCCCCTCGGAGGGGGCGTAGGCACGCGACGACGGTCATCACGGTCGAGCCGATGGTTGTGCTGCTCGTGGTTCCGACCCAAGTACTGCCCTTGTGAAAGACTAAATGATGGTTGAGTATGTGGACTGGCTGAGAAGCTCTTATATTGACTCTTTCCTATGTTATGATAAATTGCAATTGCTTCAATGACTGAGATTATAGTTTCTGATTCATACTTGAGTATGTGAATGAATTGTTACTTTGGCATAGGAAATCATATGAATATATATATATATATATGTTGCTGTTCTAAGAATGATCATGATGCCCTCATGTCCGTATTTTATTTTATCGACACCTCTATCTCTAAACATGTGGACATATTTTTCGATTTCGGCTTTCGCTTGAGGACAAGCAATGTCTAAGCTTGGGGGAGTTGATACGTCCATTTTGCATCATGCTTTTATATCGATATTTATTGCATTATGGGCTGTTATTACACATTATGTCACAATACTTATGCCTATTCTCTCTTATTTTACAAGGTTTATATGAAGAGGGGGAATCCCGGCAGTTGGAATTCTGGGCTGGAAAAGGAGCAAATATTAGAGACCTATTCCGCACATCTCCAAAACTCCATGGGAATTGTTTTCAGAATATATAAAAATATTGGGCGAAAGAAGTACCAGAGGGGGGTCACCCACCGTCCACGAGGGTGGGGGCGCGCCCGACCCCCTGGGTGCGCCCCCTGCCTCATGGGCCCGCTGGTGGCCCTCAGATGCCCATCTTTGGCTATATGGAGTCTCTCATCGAGGAAAAAATCATAAGCAAGCTCATGGGATGAAACTGTGCCGCCACGAGGCGGAACCAATCTAGGGCTCCGGTGGAGCTGTTCTGCCAGGGAAACTTCCCTCCGGGAGGGGGAAATCATCACCATCGTCATCACCAATGATCCTCTCATCGGGAGGGGGTCAATCTCCATCAACATATTCACCAGCACCATCTCATCTCAAACCCTAGTTCATCTCTTGTATCCAATCTTTGTATGCAAACCTCATATTGGTACCCGTGGGTTGCTAGTAGTGTTGATTACTCCTTCTAGTTGATGCTAGTTGGTTTACTTGGTGGAAGGTCATATGTTCAGATCAATTATGCATATTAATACTCCCTCTGATTATGAACATGAATATGCTTTGCGAGTAGTTACGTTTGTTCCTGAGGACATGGGAGAAGTCTTGCTATAAGTAGTCATGTGAATTTGGTATTCGTTCGATATTTTGATGAGATGTATGTTGTCATCCCTCTAGCGGTGTCATGTGAACATCGACTACATGACACTTCACCATTGTTTGGGCCTAGAGGGAGGCATTGGGAAGTAATAAGTAGATGATGGGTTGCTAGAGGGACAGAAGCTTAAACCCTAGTTTATCGTTGCTTCGTAAGGGGCTGATTTGGATCCATATGCTTCATGTTGTGGTTAGGTTTACCTTAATACTTCTGTTGTAGTTGCGGATGCTTGCAATAGGGGTTCATCATAAGTGGGATGCTTGTCCAAGTAAAGGCAGTACCCAAGCACCGGTCCACCCACATATCAAATTATCAAAGTACCGAACGCGAATCATATGAACGTGATGAAAACTAGCTTGACGATAATTCCCATGTGTCCTCGAGAGCGCTTTCCTTTATATAAGAGTTTGTCCAGGCTTGTCCTTTGCTACAAAAAGGATTCGGCCAGCTTGCTGCACCTTATCTACTTTTATTACTTGTTGCTCGTTACAATTTATCTTATCACAAAACTATCTGTTACCGATAATTTCAGTGCTTGCAGAAAATACCTTGCTGAAAACCGCTTATCATTTCCTTATGCTCGTCGTTGGGTTCGACACTCTTACTTATCGAAAAGGCTACGATAGATCCCCTACACTTTTGGTTCATCAAGATTCTTTTCTGGCGCCGTTGCTGGGGAGTGAAGCGCCTTTGGTAGGTGGAATTTGGTAATGAAAAATTTATATACTGTGCTGAAATTTACTGTCACTTGTTACTATGGAACATAATCCTTTGAGGGGCTTGTTCGGGGTATCTTCACGCCGACCAGTAGAGCAAAGAGGTTCTCCTCAACCTACTGAAAATGTTTACTTTGAAATTCCTTAGGGTATGATAGAGAAACTGCTAGCCAATCCTTTCACAGGTGATTGAACATTACATCCCGATTTGCACCTAATCTATGTGGATGAAGTTTGTGGATTATTTAAGCTTGCAGGTATGCCCGAGGATGTTATCAAGAAGAAGGTCTTCCCTTTATCTTTGAAGGGAGATGCATTAACATGGTTGAGGCTATGAGATAAAATTGGGTCATGGAACTACCAACGATTGAAATTGGAATTTCATCAGAAGTTTTATCCTATGCATCTTGTTCATCGTGATCGTAATTATATATA
>NW_024115813.1:0-14120 GCF_003073215.2 Triticum urartu | reverse complement strand
TCTTCCCACCCCCCCCCCCCCCCCCCCCCCCCCCCCGAAAGCCGTTTCTTGTAAACCCAGTTTGCCCAACAATTGAAATACTGGGATTCAACCGCATTGCCATATGGTCCAGGCCGGGTCAGTATAATTGAATGTTTTGGTCACTATATAGTCTTGAGTTAGATCTGTGTGTCTTGCTAAGACAGATTTTGCCTTCCCACAATGTGCTCGACATCATGGTGACTTAAAGAACAATGATAAACAAATCTAGCTATATACTCCCTTCGTTCCTAAATACTTGTCTTTCTAGGCATTTCAACAAGTGACTACATACGAAGCAAAATGAGTAAATCTACACTCTAAAATATGTCTACATACATCCGTATGTAGTAGTAATTTGAAATGTCTAGAAAAACAAATATTTAGAAACGGAGGGAGTAGTAGTTAGCAGTGCCAGTGATGTTGGCAGCCTAACTCCGACGTGGGCAGCTGAATTATAAATCCCAACACATGCCGACTTGGAAAACCAACTCTTCTAAAACTGGGCAACTTTGCATTAGTCAATCATGTGCCTCCGCGGTCGGACATTCGTGGATGCTGCGTTCCTGCGAGCATTTTGTCCTTTGTAAGACCAGCAAGGTTCTACGCCAGTGATATCTACATTTAGCAGGATCTATATCTAGTTACATGATAGTTATAGACTTACAGCTTAGTGATTACGATTTTGGCGTGACCGATCAATGGATTCGCCAGCTCTCCTCTGCTACACCACGGCCCTGATTATTATCTTCCTGCCGTTGAGTGCTTCCGATGACCGCCTTGTCCCCGGCAAGGCGCTTTCCCCTGGCACAACCATCATCTCTGACGGTGGCATGTTCGCCTTGGGCTTCTTCAACCCCTCCAACTCCTCCAGACAAGCTAGCTGTACCTTGGCATATGGTAGTACAACATCCCCAAGCTCACAGTTGTGTGGGTTGCTAACCGTGAAACCCCAATCACCAACAACAATTCCTCCGCACCGATGCTTTTCCTCACCAACGCCTCCAACCTCATTATTTCCGAAGGTAATAAAAGTGGTCGTGTCCTTTGGACGACGGCCAACATGACCACTACGCCGGCGGGTCCGTCTATCCTTGTTGGAGTTGTGTCGAATATAGTGTACAAGGTAGGTTACAGTTGGACTTGTAGTTGTATTGTGTTTAGATAGGATATGGAGTTGTGTCCTAGTAGGATACTTGTATCCTAGGCCTCTCTTATATAGCGGGCGTAGACACACGATGTAACCTATGCCAACATAATAGCACGGGCACGCGGGGGAGCCGCCGGCGTGTGTCGGCGTCCGGGCGGCCGGGGTGCGGTATTGTGAAGGTGTCACGGGAAGGAGCGCTCGTAGTCAGGCCCCGGGGATGTAGCCATATCGGTGAACCTCGTTAACAAATCTCAGTGTCATGCTTGTGTGATTGCTTGATCCTCGGTAGATCTATGAAGCGCCTCGGGTTAATTCTAACAAGTGGTATCATGAGCCAGGTTGTTCGGAGGTTGCGGTTGTTGATTTAGAGGTGGAGCAGAATTCGTTGAGAGGATCGTTACTGAACGTCGGTCGGTCGATGCTCGGCGAGGAAATTCTGCAACGGATTAGAAGCAATCAGAAACATGTGGCTCTAGGCGAGATGTGTTTTGCATGCAGCCGGCGGCGTGTTCTGTGCGAAGGCTTTCGGCGAGATCGGTTGAATCCGATGGGGACGCGTGCAAGCAGCGCAGGGCGAGGCAGCTGGTCGGATCGGATCAGGTGGCTGCAGCGGATCGATTCAGCGGATCGCACACACATGGCGTGACATGTTAGGGCAGCGATGCAGGTGCGTATGCAACCCGGGCAGCGGGCGGAGCAAGGCGTGTCTCGGAATTGTGCAAGCGTGCAGGGGTGGCGGCGTCTCAATCGATCCAGATCGATTCGAAGGCAAGGCAGACACCAGGGCATGCAACGCACGGATGAGGCTGCTTCGGCCCAGCTAGCAGGACGAGCAAGGCCGGCTGGTGGGCTGGCGGCGCTGCAGGCAAGCGTGATAGGCGCTGGGGCCGGTTGTGCAGGTTGTGGCATCGTGGGCAAGGAGCTGTGCAAGCCGACCAAGACGTGGCATGGTGTTGCTGCGTTGTGTTGTTGGTTCCGAAGGAATCGAGGCAGTCCAGAGACACGTGGAAACGGCAAAGCAAGAGATTTGTTGGATGAAAAAAAGGAAAGCTACGTAACAGGCTAAGGCTAGTCATCGGGAGGAAGAGATAGGAAGCCTAATGGACCTTCAGCCTACAGGAGCATATGGTAGAGTTGGAGATTTTTGATCTTTTGATCTTCACGGTTAAGTGCGTACAGGAAGGCTTACGTGGTGGATTTTGGCTTTATTTCTTTGTACACATGATGTGTATTGGGATGATAGCGTGAGGGTTTGTGGTGCGTGGCGAGGTTAGCGACGTGCATATAAGGCTCGAAGCATGAGTCTGGAGCGCATCATGCGGGATCATGCATACATAGGGCGTCAAGCAATGCACGGATATGTGCTGGCGGACACGACGCAGGGTGGAGCATGGTTGCAGTTAGATATTTTCGGCTGGGTCGGAGTGGACTATCTGACAGATCGACGGGGATGTCGGTCAAAGCAGAAGACGGCGGTGATTTCAGCGACGATGACATAAGAGCGTGATGCTGATGGTGGCCGACTTCTGGGGCGTGGAAACATGTGGTGCAGGCCCGAGGGCTTGTGCGGCTTCGACAGACTATGTCGCAGGGTTGATTCAAGACGGTGCACATGAGAGCTTGGAGTTGACAGGGCCTGGGAGGGTGGCACGTACAACCACCATGGAGTCATGTCGAAGGTGGAGTAGGAGTCTGATGGATGACTTCACTCTGAGCTGATGGAGGGGCTACGGCATAAGTTAACGGAGAGTCGAAGCTTATTTCAGCGGGATAGCGAGAGACACGTGGATCGGACTGGGTACCAGTGGTCTGATGGAGACGTGATACTCGGCATCGGGCGGCGATGATCGATGATTCTCCGCAGTGGGAGTTGAGACAGTGGGGGCTAGCTACCCGGGAGACTCGACCAGGACAGCAGAGGCTCGACGCGGTGATAGCGGCGAGGCGTGCGGTAAGCACGGGACACAGCGACATGCCAAGGCACTGGTGGTCAGACATGTGGTTAGACAAAGTGTGCAAGGGTGCTGAAGCAGTGTTGACGAGTACCAGATTCAAGTTGGTGACTGGGTCTATCGGTGCTAGTTGATGGACAAGAGTTGACCGTGGAGAATCTGAGTAAGTGGTGGAAAGTCTAAAATTGTCAAAAGCTGAGAGAGTACATGGCAGGTTATTCTGTGGTGTTCAGTGCACATGGCAAAGTGCGGATGGCAGGGCAGAAGGAGGCGAAGTGCTATAGAGATGGGACATGTCAGAGACTATCCGGAAGAAGGGTGAGACAACTGCGAACTTGACTCGGGGTGACACAGGGCGACGGTGAAATTCTTTCAAGTTTCAGACAGATGGGCAAGAAAGAGCGGTGATGCTGAGTTCAGGTAACTCTTATTTGTGGCGTCCAATACGTGAGTTGTTCACTTTCACCCAGACAATGATCGATGTGTGATGGTGTTGGACAGATACTCCGGAAGTTGGGAGCACAAAGTAGAGTAACGAGAAACTTAATTTTGCTCGAGTGTTGACTGTGAATAAGACGAGAAGGGACTACAGTTGCAGGTGGAGTCATATGGAGTCTGGGAATAGCAGCGGTGCTCATGTCGTATCTCAAGTCCAATGTACATGAAAATTTGACGCATAGACGAATCCAAGATGGTGGAGAATATTCGCCAAGGTGGAGTTTGTTGGAGTTGTGTCGAATATAGTGTACAAGGTAGGTTACAGTTGGACTTGTAGTTGTATTGTGTTTAGATAGGATATGGAGTTGTGTCCTAGTAGGATACTTGTATCCTAGGCCTCTCTTATATAGCGGGCGTAGACACACGATGTAACCTATGCCAACATAATAGCACGGGCACGCGGGGGAGCCGCCGGCGTGTGTCGGCGTCCGGGCGGCCGGGGTGCGGTATTGTGAAGGTGTCACGGGGAGGAGCGCCCGTAGTCAGGCCCCGGGATGTAGCCATATCGGTGAACCTCGTTAACAAATCTCAGTGTCGTGCTTGTGTGATTGCTTGATTCTCGGTAGATCTATGAAGCGCCTCAGGTTAATTCTAACAACCCTGACGGCAGTGCTTCTAAACACTGGCAACCTCGTCATCCGGTTGTCAAATGGCTCCACGGTGTGGCAGAGCTTCGACCACCACACAGACACGCTCCTCCCAGGGATGAAGATCCGGATAAAATACAGCACGGGCGGTATTGGCGATCGTCTGGTATCGTGGAAGGGACCCGGAGACCCCTCGCTCGGGCGCTTCTCCTACGGTGGCGACCCAAACACACCCTTCCAAACATTCTTGTGGGATGGTGAAACTTGGTGTTCCGTACTGCGCCATGGACGGGGTACCAAGTGAAGAGCGTAGGCCAGCAAGAATTAGCGGTGACCATGAACATTATTGGCCTTATCATGTATGTATCCGTCATCGACAACGGCGGTGAGATCTACGTCACATATAGCCTCTATGGTGCCCCGCCCACAAGGTCAGTGCTAACCTATTCTGGTGAGCTTCGGATTGAGATCTGGAGTAGCAGGTCGTCGGTGTGGACTGTCGTTTCGAAGTGGCCGCCTACTGAATGCAATTTCTAGGGTTACTGTGGCCCGTATGGCTACTGTGACGAGACAGCGGTGCCAGTCCCAACCTGCAAGTGCCTAGACGGCTTCGAGCCAGCAAACACGAAGGAGTGGACTAGTGGCAGGTTCATGGCAGGGTGCCGGCGGAAGGAGTTATTGCACGCGTGGAGCGGTAGCTACTTGGGCATCTTGGCGATGAAGTCACCAGCTAAATTTGTGCTCGTCGGAGGGGGTAGAAGTACATCTGAGGAGTGTGTCGCAGAGTGCAACCGCAACTGCTCCTGCGTGGGGTATGTGTATCGCAACATCAGTAGCGGCAGGCCCGGAGGAGACACGACTATGTGTTTGGTGTGGGCTGGAGATTTGATTGACACCGGAAAGATAGGCGCAGAGCTCGGAGCAGAGACACTCTATCTCCGACTTGCAGATACAAATGCAGCAGGTACAAACTAGTAGTACTAGTTTTGTCATTTCTACTGTTGATTTTGTCTTTGCTAACGTGCTTATAGTTGTATCTGGCACTTTTCTTATGGTCTATGTACGTACGGCGCAGGTAAAAAGAGAAAGAGCAATGCATTCAGGATTGTGCTGCCAGTTCTAAGCGGTGGTCTTCTCATACTCATATGCATATCTCTTGCATGGTTAAAATGCAAAGGTATGTTTAGTTAAATCTCCTTGCCATAATGTTTTATTTTACAGCCTTATGAGAATGCATGTTTAACTACATAAACTTGGAATTCATCGTCCACTATCACAATGTACTCCTAGCTTTAAATATCCCCCATTCCGCATGTATATGTAAACTAGAGCAGATACGTCTTTTAGACGTGTCTTAATTTATGGGCAGTTTACCGCCCTGATACCAATATCTCAGATAATGGAGCAACTAGTAAGTAGCAACTAATATCTCAGATTACCGTCTCTGTCTCTCTCTCTCTCTCTCTCTCTCTCTCTATTTATGGGCAGTTTACCGCCCTGATACCAATATCTCAGATAATGGAGCAACTAGTAAGTAGCAACTCCCTCTCTCTCTCTCTCTCTCTCTCTCTCTCTCTCTCTCTCTCTCTCTCTCTCTAAGTGTGTTTTTCAAACATACGGACCCGTTTTCTTTGTTAAGTCATACCCGTATTCTCCGGTGTGTGATTTTGACATGGTAACAACTTGCCTTAATGGTGTTTTACTCTTCGTTATCTGATATCAAAAAGGGCATAACAACGATATAAAAATTTGAGGGATTAGCTATAACAGTTTATTTCTTATGCCTACGGTTTACTTATTGGAAGGGTAATGATATAACATTGTGCGAGCAGGCAAGAACAAAAAATGGAGTATGCACAAGAACATAAGATTGGGTGGTATGAGTGCCTCTGATGAACTTGGGGAAGAAACCCCTCCTCATGATCAAGATTTTCCATTCGTAAGATTAGAAAAAATTGTCCTTGCAACCCACAATTTCTCCGAAGAATCTAAGATTGGACAAGGAGGATTTGGCAAAGTCTACAAGGTTAGCTTGTTCTATATCTAGTTCATGTTATTCCTTCAAAATTGGGAGAATTGTTTTGTTCATACATAAATCTCGAGTCTATATTTCTCCAGGGACTATTGGGTGGTCAAGAAGTCGCAGTCAAAAGGCTAAGTAGAGATTCTCAACAAGGAACAAAAGAATTAAAGAACGAAGTAATTCTAATTGCAAAATTGCAACATAGAAATTTGGTTCGACTTCTTGGGTGTTGTGGTGAAGGAGATGAAAAGCTCTTGATATATGAGTATCTGCCTAACAAGAGCTTAGATGCTACCCTATTTAGTACATATTCCAATGACAAACATATTTTCCTAACACAACTCAACCTTTTGCTGCTTACATTTGTTTCTTTTTAGATGACTCAAGAAAATTGTTATTGGATTGGACAACACGGTTTAATATAATCAAAGGAGTTGCAAGGGGGCCGGGCTTCTATATCTTCACGAAGACTCAAGGTTCACCATAATTCATAGGGATCTAAAAGCTGGAAATATTTTGTTGGATGCATATATGAAACCCAAGATAGCAGATTTTGGTATGGCGAGGATCTTTGGTGATAACCAGCAAAATGAAAATACTCAACGCGTAGTTGGAACATAGCGAGTATTCATTAAAAAATGCATATTACTAAGTTCATATCACGTTAGATAATTCCATTCTTTGGGTATGATCGAGCAGTGGCTACATGGCTCCTGAGTATGCAATGGAAGGTGTCTTCTCTACCAAATCTGATGTCTACAGCTTCGGCGTATTACTATTGGAGGTTATAACTGGTATAAGGAGAAATTCCAATTGTGAAACCATGGGATTTTCCAGCCTCGCTCTTCATGTGAGTACATACAAGACATCTATCAAGTTCCATTTCTAAAAATGGGTCAAATTTGTGAAGCATTTTTTAGAGATAACATGAATATTGATATGATGTTCTTGCTTGTTTTAGTCATGGAATAAGTGGAATGAAGAGAAGACCGAGGAACTGCCAGACTCGTCTATCATAGATACTTCACCAGACGAAGTTCTGCTTTGCGTCCATGTAGCACTCTTGTGTGTGCAGGATAACCCAGACGACAGGCCACTCATGTCATCTGTTGTGTTCGTCCTAGAGAATGGAAGCAACACACTTACATCCCCCAATCGCCCCGCCTACTTTTCGCGACGAAGTACTGAAGTGGATCAAATAAGACAAGATATTCAAACTTCCGTCAATAGTTTTACTCTTACTGAGATAGAGGGACGATGAAATAATTTTGGAAGTCTTCAGCTTTTGATGTACCTAATGCCATTGCAAATTGTACGGCTCACAAAATAGTAACGTGATTTTGTAAAACATACAAAATTCACTACATGAATAACAGTTGAAGCAGAGTACACAATATACTTGGCTAAGGTCCAAAAATTTACCTGGCTAACTATACGCTGAGTGTAACACTTGGCTTCCATGACTCGGCTTATGTCGAGAGAAGTGCATATATCAACCTTCAACTCTTTGGTCGGTCTAATATACACCCCTCATCTATTATACCGTCTAAGTTGCACCCTCCAACTATCAAAACCAGACGAATTACCCCCCTGTCTCGCCTTGACCCTGGTTTTGGTCCAGTCAGCACATGTTAACCAGGTTAACTCGTCCAGTCAGCATGCCACATCTGACTTAACCTACACAGCCCGAGCACCCCCTTTCTCTCGTTCGATCTCTCTCTCAGATTTCCCCACCGCCGCCTGGTGCTGAGGAAACCAACGCCGCCGCCCTGATCTCTCCCCACCGGCGCCCCGATCTCTCCGCCTCCTCCAGTTATCCCCTCCACGGGCAGAGCTCCTACCCCAACTCCAAGCAGAGCCCGCAGCCCCTAGGCTGATCTCGACGGTGAAGTATCGTCGCCGCCATAGCTTGCCAAGTTCTTCCAGTGCTCGGACACGAGGTTGAGGACGCGAAGAATTAGGTGAGCAATATTCCCCCGCCCACTTCTGCCATCTTCTTCGTCTTTCACAAAATAGTTCATAAGGCTCACTTAGGGATGATTTGGGTCCTCTGCAACAAAGTGATTTTATCTCATTTATTTTTTTGTAATCATAGGTTATGGATCCAGCAGATTGTATTGCTGTCCGTTTTCATTTCAATGGGGAATTTATCAATGACGGGAAGACAATACAGTATGTGGGGGGCAAAGAAGCAATGTCCTCTTTAGATCGAGCAACCTTGAGCTTACAGAGAATTCAACAATGTTTGAGTGAGCATTATGTCACAGTGGATGGACAGCAATTGCACTGGCTCTTCCCTGGGAAGGATTTATTTGATGGATTGTTGATGTTGTCTGAGGACAAGTCTGTTGAAACACTATCAGCATGTACAACAGATGTAGGTGTGGCTGATGTGTATGTGGAGGATCCGGCCGTGCAAGATGAAGAAGTTAGTGAGGAAGATGATTGGGCTGAAGACGATTATGTAGCTACTGCTGATGAGAAGAAGTCCGCAAAGGAAAAGCCAATTGATGTAGAAAGCAGCTCCGATGATAGTGACTTTGTGCCACCAGATTGTTCATCGGATGACGATGAGGCAGATGCTATTAAGCAACATTACAAGAAATTCAAAAGGAGCAAGAAGATGGCAGCTGAAAAACTTGCACTTGAGTATGAGTTTGAAGCATTGAATGTAGTTAAACCTGAAGGCAATTATGAAGATGACTCAAGTGCCGAAGAGGATGAATCTTATGACGAGGATAGTGATGGTGAACTTATCAAGCGTGAGTCTGAATATGCTAGGTTTAATAAGAAAGCATAAGTGATCAAGTTCACCTTGGGTATGACATTTAGTGGGAAGAAGGAGTTCAAAGATGCAATCATTCGTTATGCACTGAAGGAAAGAAAAGAAATCAAGTTCTTAAAAGATGAGGGAGTCAGAGTAAGGGCAAAGTGCACATGGCCTCATTGTCCTTGGGTGTGTTTGTTGAGGAAAACATCAAAGTTTGAAAGTTGGCAGATTACTTCATTTACGGAGGAACACACTTGTCCAAAAAGGAAAGATGGTGCACTAGTTACAAGTAGACGGATTGCAGAAAAGTTTGAGAGTTTGATAATGTCAAGTCCAGACTGGTCAATCCAGCAATTAAAGTCAACCGTGCAGGAAAAAATGTTTGCAAATGTGTCAATATCCAAAATCAAGAGAGCAAAAGCACTTGTCATTGGAAAAATGCTTGCGGCTAAAGAGGGAGAGTACAGCCAAGTGTTTGATTACCAACTTGAGTTACTTAGAAGCAACCCTGGGACTACTTGTGTGGTCAAGCTTCACCCAGATTTTGAAGAACCAACATTCCACCACTTTTATGTGTGCTTTGATGCTTGTAAGAAGGGCTTCTTAGCTGGGTGTAGGAAAGTTATATCCTTAGATGGATGCTTTTTGAAAGGGAGAGCAGGAGAGATATTAAGTGCCGTTGGTAGAGATGCAAATCATCAGATGTATCCAATAGCATGGGCACTTGTGGATAAGGAGACCAATGAATCTTGGGACTGGTTTTGTAGCTTGTTGTTTAATGATCTAAAAGTTGGAGATGGTGATGGCTGGGTTATAATTTCTGATCAGCAAAAAGGAATATTGAATGCTGTTCACCACTGGGCTCCAATGGCAGAGCATAGGAATTGTGCTAGGCACATATATGCTAACTGGAGGAAAAAATATAGGGAAAAGGACTGGCAAAAGCTATTCTGGGCTTGTGCAAAAGCACCTTGCACAATGTTGTTCAATCTTTCAAGGGCCAAGTTAGCACAATGCACACCTGATGGAGCAAGGGATGTTATGAACACAGACCCACAACACTGGAGCAGGGCTTGGTTCAGGTTAGGAAGTTGTTGTGATTCTGTGGACAACAACATTTCTGAAACTTTTAACAAATGGATAGTTGAGGCTAGATTATATCCTGTGATAACAATGTTCGAAACAATTAGGCAACAAATTATGATCAGGATACAAGAAATGAGAAGTGAAATGGAAAGTTGGACTGGCATCATCTGTCCAAAAGTACTGAAGAAGCTACAGAAAAGCATAGATTATTCTGCTTATGAGAGAAGTGCATATTTCAACCCCGAACTCTTGCCCTAGTCTAATTTACAACCCTGAACTCGAAAACCATCTAAATTACAACCCCCAACTCTTAAAACCGGTCAGAATTCAACCCTTCTCTCCCTGTTGACCAGTTTTGACCTAGTTGACCGGGTTTTGACCCGTTGACTAGTCAACAGTAAATTTTAAAAAATAAAAAATATAAAAATCACAAATAATTTATTTTTTTCACAAGGTGAATAGTAAATTTTAAAAAGTAAAAAAATTCAAAAAATAATTTTGATTTTTTCACCGTCTGAACAGTAAATTCAAAAAACAAAAGATATTAAAAAAAATAATATTTTTTGCATGGAAGATGTATCAATGTGTGAGGTCCATGCCAATTTTCATCGTGTTCGGACATCTAAGTAGCTCTCAGCCAAAAAAACAAAATCAGCCCGAACAGTGGACGACAGTTAACTGTTTCACTGACTCCACATTTGTCTTTTTTCTGAGAGCTACTCAAATGTCCAAACAAGCTAAAAAATTGTAACTTAAAAAAATACTATTCACCATGTGAAAAAAATAAGAAATAGATTTTTTTTAATTTACTGTTCACCTAGTCAACGGGTCAAAACCGGTCAACTTGGTCAAAACCGGTCAAGAGGTAGTGAAGGATTGAATCCTGACCGGTATTGAGAGTTGGGGGTTGTAATTTAGACGGTATTGAAGTTCGGGGTTGTAAATTAGACTAGGGCAAGAGTTCGGGGTTGAAATATGTACTTCTCTCTTCTGCTTATTGTCATGCAATTTTTAATGGCAATGATGCATATCAAGTGAAGACAAGAGTACATAGGAACACTGTCAGATTGCATGACAGGAAATGTAGTTGTAGGTATTGACAGTTGTCAGGCCTTCCTTGCTCTCATGCCATCAGCTGCATACACTGCACTACAAACAAATTGGACGATTACATTGCTGATTGCTACAGAGTGGATAATTTCAAAAAAAACTTATGCTTATTGTCTGCAACCTCTTGAGGGAAGAGCTGCATGGCCTGTGTCTCAGAGACCAAAACCAAAAGCACCTGGGCACATCAATATGCCTGGTAGGAAAAAGAAGTGTAGAACAAGAGAAGAGGAAGAAAAACCAAAGACTAGCAAAGTTAGCAAGGTTGGCACAGTGATCAAGTGTAGCTTGTGCAAGCAAAGTGGACACAACAAAACAACTTGCAAACAAAGAAATGGAGTGCCTAGTGCTAGTGCTCCATCTGCTTCTGCTCCTAGTGGTACTGCTCCACTTTCTGCTACGCCTAGTGCTCCTAGGGGAAGTGCTCGTCCACCAAGTGAAGCACCTGTTCTGGTAAGCTCGTTCACCATATTTTTCCGCCGTACTTTCTTTTTTGTACCACTGCTGATATAATGTAGTACATCTAATTGTTCTATTACAGAGTTCACAACAAAGCACTTCACACAAAAGAAGGGCCACCATGGAGATGGCACCACCAAGACAAGCAAAGAGAAGGGCGCCAACTAATAACAACAGTAGGTCAAATAATTTCTCTGGAAATACCTTCAATGTACATGGAAGCTCGAATGTGAATGTCAATGTTTGCACTGGTACTTCTCGCGCGACAACTAGCAGCAAAGTTACCAAAGAGAGGAGCAGTAGCAATGGCAGTAACAAAGGCAAGGGGACTTGCAAGGCCAAATATGCTCGGTTTCGAAGCTTGCTGGGATTTGAAAATTGAGAGTTATTTGTGTGCTTGTGAGGTTTGTGTGTCGATCAGACCTATCTATGTGAGACATATGTGTCAGACCTATTTGTGAGACCTTTGTGTGTATCAGACCTATCTATATGTATGTGAGACCTATGTATGTGTGTTTCAGACCTATATATATGTATATGTGACCACTTATGTTCAAGCCTTTTTATTTGTTCATAT
The DNA here is from genome assembly GCF_003073215.2 of Triticum urartu. Lineage (NCBI taxonomy): Eukaryota > Viridiplantae > Streptophyta > Magnoliopsida > Poales > Poaceae > Triticum > Triticum urartu. The sequence goes on along the minus strand of NW_024115813.1, from coordinate 1,893 downwards.
GATGCTCAAATGGTACCAAATGGCACCAAAATGCTGCCAAATTTTGACCAACAGATTAGATATTTTTCAAATTATCGATTTATGCATTATATATTCATTTCATTGTTGACATGGCATGCTGACTGCACGAGTTGACCTGGTCAACATGTGCTGACTGGACCAAAACCAGGGTCAAGGCGAGACAGGGGGGTAATTCGTCTGGTTTTTATAGTTGGAGGGTGCAACTTAGACGGTATAATAGATGAGGGGTGTATATTAGACCGACCAAAGAGTTGAAGGTTGATATATGCACTTCTCTCGCTTATGTCACATCGGCAACTAGATGCAGGTCAAGTGCTTTTCGTCCACTACTCGACTTAACTATAAGCTGAGTGTTGAACAGGGCTGCTCGGCATCATAAAGCCTTTGACTATAAGCCGAGTGTCACTAAACAATGTGTTGAAACATTTCACTTGGGTCCATCTAATGTTTTATGAAATATATTTCAAAAATAGTTGAAATATGAAAAAAAAAACATCTAAATATGCCTAAGAGTTCTGAAGCTCTTCTCAATACAATTTCAAATATATTAAAGTTTCAAAAACAAATATTATAAGATATCGATCATTCAAAAAATGACAATGAGATTAAACTATGTGTTTTGTATGGGAGAGACAATGCATGTAACGGCCCTCTTCACAGTCTCACGCTCTCTCCTGGCACAAAGCTAACACACCTGACAATAGCATTTGTATTCCACTATTAAACCTTCTGTATTGCACATCAATAGTTTTCTCAAATTATATATGTAAAGTTTACATGAATCTCAATATGGTAATGAGTAGCGGATGCTTCACCAGTACATGCCGAACCGTTAAAAAGAAACAAATTTGACTGAAATGGCTCACGGAATCACAAAGGCCGGGATGCTATGCTATGGGACAAACAATCAATATAATAAAATAGTTACTCCCTCTTATTCATATTAATTTTCACTGATTTAATATAAAATTGTAGTACTAAATCAACGGCAATTAATAAGGATTGGAGGGAGTATTTTAAAGTTTCAAATATCACGGAACAAATTATGCCTACTTCATATCTTCTGCATATACTTGCATATTTTCATGAACAAAATAATACTTTCGTGTAATAGAAAAAAGTTCAGATATTAAAAAAGCAAGATTTTGGGCGCTAAAACAGTTGTTTTTGTACACCACACACAATGTATTTTTCATGGAATTTTGCGAACTACATGAAGTGTTAGAGTTGTGTCGAATATTGTGTACAAGGTAGGTTACAGTTGGACTTGTTGTTGTATTGTGTTTAGATAGGATATGGCGTCGTGTCCAAGTAAGACACTTGTAGTCTAGGCCTCTCATATATAGCGGGGCTAGACACACGATGTAACCTATGCCAACATAATAGCACGGACACGCGGGGGAGCCGGCGGCATGTGCCGGCGCCCGGGCGGCCGGAGTGCGGTATTGTAACGGTGTCATGGGGAGGAGTGCCCGTAGTCATGCCCCGGGGATGTAGCCATGATGGTGAACCTCGTTAACAAATGCAGTGCCGTGCTTGTGTGATTGCTTGGTCCTCGGTAGATCGACGGAGCGCCTCGGATTTATTCTAACAAGTGGTATCATGAGCAAGGTTCGAGTTGAGGCCGTGGTGTTGATTTAGAGGAGGAGGAAAATTCAGCTCTGATCGGTTGTTCGCAGGAAAGATGTCATCGAGGGAGTGCCATAGGCGGATGAGAAACCGATCTTTCAGCGGATGAGTACAAGAAGCGAATCAAGAAGCACACGGTGGCATATTGGTTCCGGCGGATCAGAACAGAAGTCAGCAGCGAGTGGCGTCGGCGAGATCGATTCGTAGATTGACAGAGGCAGCGGGGGAATCCTAGCGTCGGGA
>NW_024115812.1:0-16309 GCF_003073215.2 Triticum urartu | reverse complement strand
CGAGTTGAAACTGCCCTCCCACGCAGTCGGTTGGGTTTAGAGCATGCTCCAAAGCAGCCCCGTGCAGCCTCCAGATATGGAGGCTACGTCCCGCTATTTGGAGCACGCTCCAAAAATCATGGAGGGCGATATTGCGACTCTGCTAGACCCCTTTTTTGGGCCCCGAACACCATACAGGTGGTTATTATGGCGATTGGGCCATTTTGCTGATTCTGCTAGAGTTGCTACTGTTTAGTATATTCTTTTGGTCAGAAGTACTAACCTAATTGGCAGTATTGAAAGTTCTGTAAGAACGATAGTAAGAACCAAATACATCCCGAAGAGAAGTATAATATTTGGTTGTTTGTAATTGATCAACAATCATAAACTCTGCCTGGAGTGCAGCATTCTGAACATCAATGCATTATGTGTAGCAAATAAATACAGAGACAAGTTATCAAAAAGTGATTCACCCTACCATTCCAGTGAGGTTAAAATTCCTGAAGACGCATGATTTAATATATTCATCATTTTGCTATTTTAGATGATTGGATTCTTTGATGGAACTGTAGCACGTTGTGCAGGGGAGTGTTAAATGTTTATGTGAAGAACTTCTTGAGTATACTTTGAAGAATCACCAAGTCAGTCAGGTGCCAAAGGACATACTGCATGCATTCAACATTGCACTGGTTAGAGAAAGCCTTCTGTAATTTTGTACTACATGTTCAATGTTAAATGTTGCTGTTCTTCATGAATGTTTTCCTTCTTTGCATGCTTTACTTCAGTGCTGGCGTGCTGCTTCTCTCTCAAGGCATAAAGTCGATCATAGAGAATCACTGGCCCTTGCTGTAGAACATTTGAAGTATGAGTGCAGTGAAACTCTTGCGGAGAAGGTTTATAAGAAGCTAAGGATCCTAAAGAAGGAGTTCTCACATAGAGTAGGCAGAACAAGCAAGAGTAATCAATCAATTTCAGTAAAGAACATATCACCATACCAGCAGGAGACCTCAACTAAATATGGATGTGACAAATCAATCCCTAAGCAGGCAGGTGACAAATCAATCCCTAAGCAGGCAGCGTCTGTTGGTGGGAATGAATCACATCAAGAGGATTCACATGACTTAGTGATTGAGCCTATTGTACCAGGAGAGAAGGAAGTGCTATATGTTCCAGAGATTCATGAAAAACAACATTTATCAAAGGATGCACTTCTTAATAGAATCACAGAGAAAAGAATTAAATTAGTTGACATGGTTTTCTCCTTGAGAGAAAAGAATATCCATGATAAACAAACAAATGAGGTCGCAATGTTTGACATGCACAGGCACAAGGGAGTGGAGAAACTGAGAGAAGCATGCAGAATAGTTGTGGAACATCTTCGTAGGTCTCAAGCTGCTCCAGAGGACAGAGGTAGTCAAAGAAAGCTAATAGTTGAATGGTTCACTATGTTACTATATGCGTTTCTGAAGCACATGAGGTACCAGCGTGAGAAGCTTGACTTGCAGCAATCAATGGTGTGGACCAAGGAGTTACAGTTGAAGGAAAATTTCCTTCACGAAGCAAAATTTGGCCAATTAGATCTTACTTTTGATGAACATATTTATTTACCAGATTCAGGCTTTGCTATTGAGGAATTCAGCCATTTTAGCTCCTGTGTTGATACAGCAACTTTGGCAAACTGTCTGCAGTCTTTGCATGAAACCTCAGCGATGGAAGTTACATTGGTTCGTAGTGTGATTCCATCTGATGTTATCAATGCAGAAGCAGCGAGAAATGGTTCTGCTGAAGTTCTTATCCACAATGGGGGAATGCCAGCATCAGAAGGTATTGGTTTGACAGAGAACACGATCAGCAATATTTTTGATTGCATCGACTCGCAAGGAGGGGCATCTCTGGCTGTTCAACACCAAGTAAATTCTAGTCCTGCAATTGATAATTCTATTAATCAGGTAAGGTGGATTAATTAAGTAGACTTGCTAGTTCTTTGGAGTGATTTCATTCTGACTTTATAAGCTTATCCATATAGGAACTGTCAGCTTAACTTTTTTTAATGAAAACTTCTATCATAATTAGCAGTCAATTTATGTAAGATTATACAGCACATTGAAGCTTCGGTTCAAGTTTCATGTCATGTTTTATGGATTGTAGATTTTTCGTATAAGTTCTGCTTTATGATAGCGAAAAGGAAAGGAGATGTTTAGTAGGCTCATCTAGGATGTGTAGTTTTTGCTCTTTCCACGTGGCAATGTGAACATAGTTACTTGCTCACCATGGTCTGTACAGTACACTAGGCATAGAAGGTGGAACTGTATGTAGTATGTTGCCTTTCATGCTATGTGATGTTTTACGGTTTGTAGATTACTCATTTATAAGTTCTTTGTAATATATCGAAAGGAAAAGAAATGTTTAGTAGGCTCATCTGTGAGCGTCTGTGACTTTGTGTAGCTATTTTACTTGTACGTACTTACAAATAGTGGACATCCCAGTTGATGCAGCACCTATCTTTCTATTAGAGTCAGTGCTGAACACATGGTCTTCATGTTTCAGTTCATGGTACTCCATTTCATTATGGTTGCACTAGTATTCATGGAACTTCATTACATTATAGTTGTGCTAGTATTCCTTTTGACCGTTTTTATTATTAGTGTCCATTATGATACTATAATCCTATGTACCTGTGACATTTATCAGGAATCTTCAAGTGGTGACGATAGAAGGACTGAACATGTTGGGCGACAGAGTGGTATGGGTTCGCAACCATTACCCGGAGAGACTGACCAACATTTAGGAGATGCTGAAATGGAAGTTAACACCGGCAATGGGGACAATACTCAGGCAGATCCACCTTACCTAGAACCACAGATTGTGGTTCCTGTGCCCAGCCAGGCTTCCTTGCAAATGTCCAACGAAGTTGAAGCTGAGGCCAATCTTTTACTGCAGTCAGGCCAACCAATTGCAGCTCCAGCACAACTTCTGCAAAGAGAGGCAGAACAAGTAGACCGTTCTGGTATGATACCAGCTCAGACTTTGCAACCTGAAATGCAACCATCAGCATCCAGGGAAGCTTATATGCAGTCAGATCTGATAATTCAATCTGCACAACCAAGTATGGTGCCAACTGAGCTTTCACAGAGAAATGTAGAACAAGCAAGCCTTTATCGTGTACCATCATCTCAGTGTTTGCCATCTGGAATGCACCCATGGGTTCCACTGTCCAGTATTCTGCTTGAAAGAACACACTCTGATCAGTGTCAACCAAGTCATCAACCCGAGGCTGCACTTGGTTCTTCAGCAAAAATGGTGGCATCAATGGTGTTTAATCATCCACCAGTTGGTGATGAACCACTGAAAAATGAGTTGCACAGATTGCGGTCATACATTGACTCGCTTAATAAAACCAACGAACTAAAGGTTTGCTATTTCTTCTATTTCATGTATCTTGGTTGTGAGTTTCTTACACTAGTTCCGCGTTGTTCTCATTTTTTCACTTATGGACAGAAATCACAACTTAGGACTGAGTGTAGCCAAGAAATAGACAAGGTCAAACAAAAGTATGATTTGTTACTTCAAGAACAGGATTCCACTCATCTTCAGCAAACAAGGACACTTGATAATTTATGTGAGAAAGTTCTCCTCAACCAGTCAATAGCTGACTATTTTCGGGCTAAATTCATATCTTCTTCTGGAGCACAAGGTATTTAGTATTGACTACAAGCAATCATATTTGATGTCCTCTAAATGATTATGCTGACATGTTTTCCAAACATCCTCCCAAATCCCTATCGCTAATGCTAATTACTTTGATCTGCAGCTAGAGCCCACAGCCCTCCAAATCACCAGACACCCCAGGCCTCTCAGCAAGTTCCCCCGAGGCCTTCAGCGGTGGCATCGACTGCATCACCAGCTGCGTCGTCATCAGCTGGTCGACCACTAGTGTTGACACATCATATCCAACCATTACAGGTCGACCGACCATCACCATCATCGCCAGCTGATCCACCACCACATGTCCAACCATTAAAGGTCGATCGACCATCACCATCATCACCAGCTGGTCCACCACCACATGTCCAACCATTAAAGGTCGATCGACTATCACCATCATCATCGCCATCTTCACAAGTTGTCAGACCTCGCCCCTCCATACTAAACAACATTGTCAGATCACCGTCAACTACTTTTAGTCTCGCGCCAGTTCTGCCACGGGGAAGCTTTGGAGTCCAGAGTGATCTAGCACGTGCACGTGCACCTGCTCCTCATCTTCGGCGCAGGTTGCCTCCACAGGTGCTTTCGATGGCATCTGCAAATCAGCAGCAGCTTCCAACTAAGCTGGAGAGCATGTCTGCAAGGACACGGGCTACCCCTGTGACTCCAGTAAATATAAGACAATCATGCCCACAGGCAGTTCCCCCAGGGAACCCATCACTGTCAAGTTTGCACCCAAGTTTATACCCCACTTTAGCCACACTCTTGGGGCCATCAAGTTCACATCAAATTCAGCAGGTTCCACTACTGCCATCAAGTTCACAGCCAACACGCTTGTCGTCACCAGTACCTTCAACTCCAAATCCAGTTCTGCCACTAACATCACCGCGAGGTTTGACTATGACATCTAGCGTTTCCTCAGCTGCGTCGAATGTGTTGCCAAGTAGGGGTGTTGGGCCTTCCGCATCAGGCACGCTGCAGTCAGATCCTGATCCAGCACGCTCGATGAATGGCTAACAGGAAGGCTTGGGCTGCACAGTGATCCCCATGGCGTGGCTGCTCCTGCAGATGTGGTATTGCCTATCTGATGATGAAGAGACTGGTACGTTCACATTTCCTTGACACCGAGTGGCGAATGTAACAGGTTGCTTGAAAAATTAGAGATCTCAAGGATAGCACCATTACAAAGATGACAATATAATTTGAATATCATTATCTTAGGTGCAAATGACACGCGAATGAGTTTGTTGTCTCAAGTGCAGATTTACAGCAGAAAACTCACTGAAATACTATTTTAGAACTAGTAGTTCACAGTAACTAAGAGAAAAAAGAGAGAAGTGTTAAAGATTAGATTGTCAACTGGAGCCGACATGTACACAATGAGCTGATCCATTGTTCTTCCATGATATCTAGTACGAAATTCAATAACAGATCTACAATGCGATAATCGATAGTTAGATATACTCTAGACATGCTGGAATACATATGTTTTCAGTTGCAACTAAACTATAGATAATGATGAATGGATATTAACTAGCAGGCACTTAGGATAACACACACTTATGGTGTTGAATCCAATATAAGGTGTCCTGTGTATTTCTTTAAAGCTGCCATGTGCAAGCGAATACATCTGCACGCAAGGAACTAGCTCATGAGTTTCAATCTAAGCGAACTAGCTCTGTAGCATAGTTTTATTCATAGTTTCTGTTAATTATTTTTCTTTGTAATTTACAATTTTCGTTTAGTGCCATAAATGATCATGTGATGCGATGGATGAAAAGTTTTCAATTTTTATGCACATGTTATGGATGTCTAACCAATAGAATCATTTGCCCTATAGATGACCAAACCAAGCAAAAATGACGCTCATCGCTGAAGAGCTCTCCAACAGAAGGGTTGCTTGCAAACAAAATAAACTGATGTCCATGTAGTGCAACTGTTAGTTTCTGCTAGAGTTGTATTATGTTCCATGTGTAGTATGTATATTCTCCCCGTTGTATGAGGGGTTTCCTGCATATTTACCACCTATATATGTATATATGTACTGGCCATTGGCCCTGAGGAAAGACAAGTTGCATATTTCATCAGTTGCATAATTATTCAATGTTCATCGTTTTAACACATATAAGTCCGTAGTTTGCTATGCAGAAGATGAGTCAACCAGTTTCGGAGGGTAATTCTATTTTTCGGAGGTTCATGCATCAGTTAGTTTTGCTTGAAAATTACTACGTTCTCATGATAGAAGATGAGTCAACCATTGGGCACAAATACTAAAGAATCTAAGTGGCAAGAACACCCCAAATGCTTTAAAGACCTACAGTATCAGGGATATTCTGTAGCCACCAGGAACTTGTAAGGCACACATTACAATGCCCAAACAATAAATACGAACCTGCTGGAGCACACCTTGCCACCCAGATTTGGGCAAAAACACATCGACTGAGATTTAACTATTTTTTAAAAGTTGCTTGCTCATGCAACCAGAGATCACGTTTAATTCCCTCGGGGGTTGGCTAGGTATGTACAGAGATCACTGTAAATGATTTTTCTTCTGCCACCCAAGATATAACTTATCCCGTTCTTGTCGATTTCGTACCACCTCAACGACTTCTTTTCCATGTCCACCGTCATCATCCAAGCCTCGCCAACTCCCTCCACTATCAAGTAGAGGATGCTGGTGTCGTGCTGGTTCACGATCGGGTATGTCGGTGCCTTTCGCGGCAAAGGCGAATCGTGGTAGTCGACGTCCACGAACTTCAGGAAGCCTCCGCCTCCGTGAGCGACGACGGACACGGTCCTGTATATTGGGGGATATACGCGGTCGTCGTCCCACGTCTCGATGCCGGGGAAGCGGACGAAGCTGAGGCAAGAGTCATGGGTAGACAGGTTGTAGCGCAGAAAGCCACGGTGGTAATCGACCAACACATGAATCCACCGTAGGAGAAGACGGCGTCTGTTCTCCACCTGCAATAGACGTACTCCTTGTGCTGGTCGGGGGCCATGCTGAGGCGCTTCGCTTCCCACATGTTGTTCTCGGACTAGTAAAGCAGCAGGTCTGCCACCTCCTCCCAGTTTTCAGTGCACATGCACTCGTTGTTTCTGACATACTCCCTCCGTCCCATAATATAAGAACCGTTTAGTTTATAGTGAGATTCGCCACGAAGAACACCTCGCCGCTGCGAGCTATGCCGACGCCTTCGCACCGGCCTATCCAGTGGAGTAGACGAGGTAGATTGGGCATTCATGGCCAGCGAGGGTCTATCCAGTCGACCGGAGAGGGTAGAGATCACAGCCACGGCGTGTCCGTGTCGGCCTTGTAGACCAGAAAGTTGTCCGGGTAGTTCCCGGGAACCTCGTCTTGGGCGGCGACGAGCATGTTCACGAGGAGGAGGTCGCGGTCCGCGGCCAACACCCTTGGCCTTCCATACACGTGTTCATTGGTGTAAAGATGGACGCAGGAGGAAGCCGGCGGCGCGGCGAGGCGGAGGGAGACCATTTGTTGTCGCGCAGGCGGCGGATGTGGCGTTGTTGGCGAGCTCTTCATCCAAGCCGACGAGTTCATCGAACAACACCCAACCGGCGGGGAGGCCCTGTAGGGCGGGTACGTCTTGCGGAGGCACGCCGGATGAAGCAGCGGCGGCGACATCCATATTGGAGGGATCTGGAGGCCGAGGCTGCGGTGCCGACTCACTAGCTCAACCTGTTGGAATTCACCCACGGATTGATTACACCACAGCATTAGGAACACATGCGCACGAAAAACTTGTAGCCAAAGACACCTGTCATGCTCCTTGCTTTTCCTTGATTTCTGTGTCAGCTATCACTATGTTTCACAGTTGCAGCCTATGTATGCGTGTATATATAAACACGCGCAAAGCCAACTAGACTAGTACCTAACCTACACGGACTGGGACACGGATAAACCTAAACTCGTACTCCATCCATTCCAAATTACTTGTCATGGTTTTATAGTACATGAACTTGGGAACTAACCAAACTGCCAGTCTTACTCGGGCGTTAAGCTAAAAGCACGTAACTTCCAACTGTACTAGTTAACATGGAAACTAACTTGTGCAAACCTACTTTTGCACCGGAGGCGAGATTAATGCTAACACCACCGTTGTTCCTTTCCCCCCTCTCTATCTCCTCTTCCGTTAATGATACGATACATATGATTGATATACTTTGAACATATATAGTCATGATCCACAACACTAAATTTGTGAACATTTTTTCAAAGTTGAGACTAAAACAAAACATAATATTTTAAATTCATGAATATTTTCTTTAATACACTTGAACATTTTCCCAAATTTAAGATTTTTTTAATTCATGAACATTTTTATGAATGTTGTTAAAATTTTATACTCATGAACTTTTTTAGAACAAACATTTTCTAAATCCATGTATTTCCATTATTATTTTTCATTAATGTAAACATTTTGTTAAAATTTGCACATATTTTTCAAATTTATGAACTTATATTTAAATGCAGTAATTTATAAAAATCATAAAAGAATGAATTTGCAAAGATTTTTTAAGTCCTGTGAACAAACTTAAAAATGAAAATGATAAATCCCGGACGTTCGGGATTTGACCATGGAAAATCGGACGTTTTCAATGGCAATTTCAATGACGTAAGGATGGCAAGTTTAGTTGACACTCACGTCAATTTTTTGGCAAAAAAAAAAATACATTAAGCACAGATTTGTCATGCTATCCAACTAAACTTGCCATCCTCGCGTCACTAAAACTGCCATCGAAAACGTTTGATTTGTCATGGTCAAATCCCGAACGTTCGGGCATTATCAGGGTCTTTTAAAAATTCACCAACAATTGTTTCCGGTTTGTGAAAGTTAATCTTGGCAGCGGTTTTTCGGGAGTGAAAATCAGAATAGGTAAAGAAAGCACTATAGACGACTCGTAAGCAAAGCCGATTGGGCTTGCCCAGCTCACTCATCTCGTTCTGGCGAGACAATGACACGGCGAGTGGCAGATGAGAGGTCTCCGACACACTAGCGGTGTTGTGCCGCCAGTTCAGAGCGGTAGGGACCATCACTGACGAGATACATGGCCCAGGCTCAGTTTCCGAGGCAACCACTTGTATCCTGCTTGCCACACGCAAAGTAGGTAATGCATGCGCTGTTAATTTTTCTTTTTTTTTTCCTTTCAATTTTTTTGAGAATCAACAGCAACCTTACACGCTGCCATTGAGGCTATTACAATTGTTCGCCACAAGAGATGTTATACAATTTTTATTTCATATCTTTTCTGGTTCTAGAGATGCTATAAATGTTCCTTTCAATTTTCATTTCATATTCTCTGTGGTTTTAGAGATGCTATAAAATTTTACTTTACAGATTTTATAAAAAATATTAGGAATGTAGTATTTAAAACTGTTCATAGTGTATTTAAAAAAATCATCTTGAGTTCCAAAAAATGTTCATCACGTACTTACGACATGTTCAAAAAATTGATGGCTTTTAAAAAATGTTCACATATTGTTTTATGTTTGGGAAAACATTAATTTAAATATATAAGTGTTTGACACAATAAGATTTTCATGTGAGAAAATAAAGATAAGATGGATTTCAAAAAGTGACTGGGACACGAGTAAACCCAAACTCGTACATGAACTTTGGAAACTAACCAAGCTGCCACTACTACTCGGGCGTTAAGCTAAAAAGCATGTAACTTACAACTGTAGTTAAACATCCCCCCCCCCCAAATCTCCTCTTCCGTTAAAGATAGCGTACATATGATTGATACTTTGAACATATGTAGTCATGATCCACAGACTTAAACACGTGAACATTTTTTCAAATTTGAGATTAAAACAAAACAGAGCATTTAAATTCATGAATATTTTCTTCAATGTACTTGAACATTTCCCCAAATTTAAGTTTTTTAAATTCATGAATGTTTTTTATGAAATTTCGTTAAAATTTTATACTCATGGACCTTTTTTAAACAAATTTTTTCTAAATCCATGTTTTTCCATTATTATTTTTTCAATATTTTGAACATTTTCTTTAAATTTGCAAAGATTTTTTTAAATCCTGTGAACATATTTAAAAATGGAAATGATAAATTCTGGACGTTCGGGATTTGACATTGGAAAATCGAACGTTTTCGATGGCAATTTTAGTGACACGAGGATGGCAAGCTTAGTTGACACGCACGGCAATTTTCTGGCACAAAATACATTGAGTACGGATTTGCCATGCTTGTCAATTAAACTTGCCATCCACGCGTAACGAAAATTGCCATCGAAGATGTTCAATTTGCTATGGTCAAATCACAAACGTTCGGGCGTTATGAGTGTCTTTTAAAAATTCAACAATAATTGTGTTCAGTTTGTGAAAAATAATCTTGGCAGCGGTTTTCTGGGAGTGAAAAATCAAAACAGGGAAGGAAATCGCTATAGACAATTCGTAACCAAAGCCAATTGGACTTGCTCAGCTGACCCATCTTGTTTTGGCGAGACAATGACGCAGTGAGCGGTGGACGAGAGGTCTCGCCACCCATAGGGGGCGGTAGGGACCACCACTGACAAGCTTCTATACATGCATTCGAAAAAGCGCATGATGCATTTGAAAAAGTATGTAATTATATAAAAATATTTATTAAATATCATGCAAATAATTAAGTGTTTGACACTTTTTTTAAATCTTCATGTAATTAAAAAGGTGTTCCACACATTTTTGAAAAATGTTCATCTAATTAAAAAAGTCATTTTTAAAGAAATTTGCATGTAACTAATGGACTTGTAGATTTTGGAGGGGTTCGGACCTGAGAGCCAACATCCGCGTCCCTTCTGTCCTGTTTTATTCACCTACCCTCCTTCACCCACTCTATGACATGTGGGCTATTTTTTTAAAGGGAGACAAAAGATTTGCCTCATCTCATTAGTTAACAAGAATGATTACAATGTTTGAGGGTTTCATGACCACAAAGGTTAGTACACAAAGAGATCACTCTCTGAGTAAAATGTTTCCCAAATATTTTGCATGGCAATAACCCGGATCTCCGTCTCTGCCTTGATTGATGAAACCATGTGGGCGGACAAGGAGACCTTATTTGAAAAAACTCCAGCACTCAGACAAGCATCTTCAAAGAATTGTACGCCTTCTTGGTCGTACCCTGTTGCCCGCTGCTAGCATTCCACCGAATGAAAGCGGCCCAAGCATTTGCCTGTGATTCATCCCTAGCCAGTCATTAATCATGGTCCAAATGCTGATGGACTAGCAAACATTTGAATATAAGGTACACTGCCAATTCTGGTTCTCTTTTACATAACTGACAAGGGCATAGTTTGGCCTGCGAGTTAAATGCTCGAAGAATCACATTTGCGGCGCGATTAGCAATTAGAGACCCGTTGCACTTTGCACCATGCCAAAAAATTGTCAGTGGCAGCAAACACTGACGATGAATGCTAAGCGCTTTGCTGACATCACTAATTGTTGAGACCCACCCATCAGACTTAGTTGAAAAGTCCATTCTGCACCCGAGCTCATATGCTCCCGCATGAACAGTAAAATCGAAAAAAACTCAAAAAAAAATTCAAAAAATTCCAAATTTTTTTTGAGAGAAACATTGACAAAAGTTCTAAGTGCCTGCAAAAATTCGTCATGAAATCACATTCCTGTAAGGCGTGGCAAAAAAACAAATTCAGTGCTTCAAAATGCATTTGAAAGTAGCTTTTTCAGAGTACTATTTTTGTTTTTTTTGCCACGCCTTTTAGGAATGTTATTTCATGATGAATTTTTGCAGGCACTTAGAACTTTTGTCAATATTTCTCTGATTTTTTTTTTGGAATTTTTTGATTTTTTTTTCGATTTTACTGTTCATGCGGAAGCATATGAGCTCGGGTGCAGATTAGCCGCGTCCTTCTTCTCCCCCTACTCTCTCTTTCTCTCTCCGGAACTACTATGAACACAATTTTATCCTGTCCGATTCTATACGATGCCTAATCTAGTGGTGTGCTGCGTTTGGATCAGGAGTTGAACGGCTTGATCTGCTATGTCGTATGGAAATTTGACAAGCAGAGTCGTACGCATAGCAGGACTCCTCTCTCTCTCTCAAACACACACACACGTACGCACGTACACACGCACGAGCGCGCGTACACACACTGCATCAAACACTTTATGTGTATCAGTGAGCAAAGACTGCCGATCGGAGCTCACCTCCACGCTTCCCCGACGTACTCACTGCCCCTCCCAACTGAGGCAACTTTGCGCGACAGAGGGGTCGACTGCTTCTCCCAGTCACGCACGTCCAAAGAGGAGAGAGCTTATTGCGGCTCTATTGAAATATATTGCCTGGCTCTCTCCATCAATTCAGACTTTTGTGGCACCCCGGCTTAGAGAAACCGGAACGCCCCGTATTCCAGCCCAGAGATTGAGGAGAAGTCTCTGGAATACGACACTGCTTGACATAGAACAAATCAGCTCTTATTACAAGAATAATAATACAAGGGTCTGATGATACAAAAAGGCACATCAGCACGGCGACACTACGCCTGCGATACTATACTTGCTCTATGCTAGCCAGTGGCGGAGGCACCGCCCAGCGACCCTGGGCACTTGCCCGGGCTCGCTAGTCCTCGATAGCAGCGATCGATCCAAATTAACGAAGCACTAAACATGTTCGACAGCTTGTTTACCCGGGCAAAAAACAATTGGGCCTTCGGTGTTCATAGGTTCATAGCCCAACAACAGTCAGCAGCCCAGGCCGATACAGAAGTCACCTAAAAAAACAAGGGAATACGTAGGTTGTACAGATCGATCGCTCGAACCCCTGTCTCTTCGATCGTTTCCACACAGGCGGCGAGCGCAGGGACTGGCGGCTGGGGCTAGAGCCCTAGACGGCTAGACGCACGGCCGGTGGGCGGCGGCGAGTGGACGCAAGGCGTCCAGATAGTCTACTCGTCCGGTCGTCCCTCAACCCCCTGCCTTTTCTCATTCTGCCTCGGCTCTGTTCGGTAAGAAACTGAGAATCCTCCATTAGAATTAGAATTAGGGTTAGCTGGCTAGGGATCCCTCGTCTTGGTCTCTGAATTATTTGTTCTTGCATAACTAATTGGAAGGAGAGGGAGAGCTTCTTGCACCAGCTCACATCACTGAACTTCTTCAAGTAGAGAAGATAAAACAGATTACTGGTCACTCTGTGTTTATTTTCAGGTCAGGGTCTCCGAAAGTTTTGATCCTCATATGATTTTCTCATGTATAAGTATTTATTTTCAGGTCAACTAATCTATACTAGAACTAACTAACTAGCAAATGTTTTGTAAATGTGATTAGTATTTGAGAGCTTTGTTTGTCGTGTTCGTTGAACCCTAACTTAAATTTAGGGAATTTTTCATTCGGACCGATCATGACTTCATGACTAGAGATAAATTGAATTTGTTGCCTTCGGGAAACTAGAAAATCGAAGTATATAAGAAGAGGGGACTTGTATTAATGCAATATTTATTACTTTCTAGTTGCTTACTCGAAATACAATATTTCTTTGATGCAACTAGTTCTGTACTATGAACTTCTTACTTGTATCTCATTTACTTGTTTAACAACTAACTTCAAACTTTATATTAAATTTCAGAGATGAGGACTTTTTTGGTTAATAGAGCAAGCACTGAAAATACGAATAGTGTGCAACCGGACATAGAACTGGAGGCACACCCACCTCCTAACATTGCCAATGAGGAGGTTTTCTACTTGTGATGATGTTCAAAGTTTGGCCGTGAAGATGGTTGAAACTGAGAAACATTTGGTATTTTCACTGGTATACAAACTTATTGAGTTGGCCTTGATATTGCCGGTGTCAACTGTATCTGTTGAAAGAGCTTTTTTAGGAATGAAGATTATCAAGACTAAATTGCATAGCAAGATCAATAATGAATGGTTCAATGACTTGTTGATGATAAGGATATTATTCGAACATTTACTGCAATGAGCTCTCGGAAGGGGCATTTGCCTCGTGATTTGTTTAGTGGAGTGTTGGTATGTTCCATCTGACCATCTCTATTCTTACAAGCTTTCGATTTTGAATATATTCACATCTTGCAACTTAATTTATTCTAATTGCAAATCCATTTTTTATATTGTAGTGCCTTCTAGAACTTTGGCAACATGGCGAGTTTGCCTCTATATACAAAGGTATGTATTTATTTTGGCAAAAATGAACGAGTAAGAGATGCTTTCCTTTTGTTGACATGTCTCAACTTTATTTGGTTTATGAAGCGGATATTGATATATTAGCTCACTTTAAAAACAAATTTTGTGTCACTGTTATGGTTATGTTTTCACTTCATTATTAATGCAGATTTGTGATTTAGAAGTTTGGCGATATATTATATGTTATTTATCCGAATCCCGACTTTTGATTTCAAGATTATACACTTAGGCTCAACTTGCCCAGGCTCCAGAAAATTTCTGGCTCCGCCACTGATGCTAGCAGCAGAACAACTCGTAGCAGCGGAATACTTCTAGTAGCGGAACAACGACGAAGGTGGTGAACTCCACTCCGCAGGGACTCTGGCTGGGACACGATCTAGCTCGCACGCACGGCAACCATCGACAAGCAATCAAGCAATCATGGCATCACCTGCAATCTGGCATGACACGCCAGGTCAGTACATTGAATGTACTTGCAAGCTCATAACCACCATAAACATCAAGGTAAGACAATAACATAGCATTTAAAAGGTTAATTAAATTAACAACTATCACGATGAAGCAACTACTAAGCATGGTATGAAACTGATACAATACTAATAAATCACTATCTCAGATCTCCATAACCATATCACTCTTGGCTAACCGGCCAAGCAATATACCATCTCGATCACCTCGTGATCCAAACCAAACAGTGATCTTTCCGGCGATCACAACCATGACCAACACTTGGCCTCAGACGGTGATCTTTCCGGCGATCTCTACCACGACCAACACTTGGTCTCCAACATCATCATCAACATCCTGCCAATCTGTACTGCTCAACATATCAACATATAAATATATCACCTATAAGTCATTCCGTCATGTGAGTGTTGACCGAACGGTGTGACCTAGTACGAAACCATGCCCATGACCGAGGACGTGGCTATCGATAGATTTAAATACACTCTGCAGAGGTAGCACACTTTACCCACACCACGGAACCCATGGCCTCGCACTCCCATTTGGGTGGACCAATGGCATTCCGACAAAACCGATCTACTGCCATGACACTCTCCCGGATACTCCGACCAACACCCCTTTTGGGTTCAGTCCTGGGTGGCCCATGCCTACCAAAGGTCTTACGGCCACCGTCGTGGCAAAAACGGTCCCAAACGGGGACAAAGCGCGCAAAACAACTCGGGCTCACAAGGTTCATGTCCGCCTACCTGATCAGGGTAGCGCGTGCCCATAACCTTCCCTACGTTGGAGGCACCGGCGAGAGGCACGGCAATAGACCGATTAGGGCCTTCCCATAAAGGCAAATGTGGTTGCATTGGAAAAACCCGGTTCGATGGCACCTGACCAACTTAATGACGGAATTTATCCCCAAAATATAACTGTAATAACTGCTACTCCGTTATCAACTATCAAACTATAATCCAAGTCATAGCAATATCCAACAAATCATCTGAGCATAATATCATCATACCAAAATACTCCAAGAACAACATAACACTACTATCATGATGAATCCAATAACGATAAAACTACTACTCAAATGTCAAGAACTAATTATCCAACTATGATCCACATGCAAGCATCACCTCCAACATCATACTCCAAAACATAATATCATCTAACATCATGATGAAAATAACTCTAGCCACTAATAATCCAAAGGCAACATGATATCCAAAGTAATACTTCAAAATAATACCAGATACCATCATGAAAACAATCATAATAGCCACTAAGAATCCAAAGGCACATGTCATCCACATACTCATCAAAATGTAAGTCCTAGAACTCCAAGCAATATCATGGCAATAGCAAGATCAAAACAATACTCTGAAATATGCCATGAACAAATCACAAGTAGCTAGAACAATATTTTAAACAAGTTTAAATAAAGAAACCATGTCACTGCATTGCAATCATGCAAATGGAGGGTGTGGCTTGCCTGGGGTGGAAGAAATCACTGGGAAGAAGTGCGAGAAGCTAGCGGAAAGAGTTGTCGGAAAACGTTCTCTCTCAGAGGGGGCTGATTAAGTGCAAGGGCAAATGGTCAATTTCAGAATGTTGAAACATAATGAAAATGATACCAACAGAACGGGCTCGACGAGACGAAGAAGTGGGCATTGGATTCACCTCATTTGGAGTTGGGAATAAAAAGATATAGTTGTTTTTCTGCCAGGGACCCATCTGTAAAGAAATATTTTTCAGCCTGGGCTTAAACAGAAAAACTGAAAGCGCCTACGGCTGAAATACGTTTCTAGAAAAGGGAAATGTATTTCCAGTCGCAGTTAACCAAAGTACTCTTTCTGTACAGGAAAACGTATTCCAGAGGATACGTGTCCACTTATCTGACTAGGCAGAGGCGGGACCGGGCGCATGGTCGCTGACGTGCGGGTCCCACAGGGTGTGGGGCCCGTCAACTATCAAGCTAGGCAGGACGGGTACAG
>NW_024115810.1:0-11321 GCF_003073215.2 Triticum urartu | reverse complement strand
TGACGCGTGGATGCCTATTGGTCCCGGTTGGTGCCACCAACCGGAACCAAAGGCCCTCCTGCCTGGGCTCAGCGCGCAGGCCACGTGAATGACCATCTATCCTGGTTCTGGATAGAACCGGGACTAAAGGCTCAGGGCATTAGTAACGATCCTTTAATCCCGGTTCTGAAACCGGGATAAAAGACCCTTACGAACCAGGACAAAAGGCCCGTTTTCTACGTGATCCGGCCGCAAGTCGTTCTCCGTCGGCCTGTCATCGCCTTGATCCGATCGGGAAACCTCCACTCCACCTCCAGCGGGGTCTGCAGGAGACCGATGCCCAGGCCTCACGCACGGCAGCACGCGCAGATGCGCCCATGCGACGGTAGCTTGGATTGTCCCGCCGGTTCGTCCCTCGTGTGTTGCGGAGGCAGTCCCCTGGCCGCCATGCAGCAGACTAAGGCCGTCAGACTATACGGAGATCAGATTATTATGTATCAAAGAGTTTGACGTGACATCCATTATTACGCATACATGTGGGCAAGCAATCAAACGGATGCTAGCTTTCCATCTCCGGCCAGGTCTAATGGTCGTTGGTCGTTCGTCAAGCTGCACTTCGTATCCGCCTCCAACCGCGCAGCCACTCCAACCTCGCGACCAATCAGATTGATCACATGTCTGCCTGCGATACGTCTCATCCATAGCGTGCAACTGACCTGGTCTGTTGGTTGCGCGCGACTCCACAGGTTCCGTGAGGATCGCTCCTCCACCGATCGAGACACTTTCGGAGATACCCGTAGTATACCTTTATAGTCACCTAGTTACGTTGTGACGTTTGGCTGCATCGACCCGCGTCATTGTTGCGTCGCCCTCCCGGGCCGTAGTGACGCAGCCCGCGGTCCATCGCTACCCCGAGGCTGTCCGCTTCAGGTCGTCCCCGTCGCTGCGTCGCCCCATCGGGTCGTAGCGAGCGTAGCACGCGGTCCATGCCGCCGCCCCAGGGCCGTTTCCGCGGTTGCACCGACCCGTGCTCCCCCGCTGCGCCGGGCCTTTGGGTTGTAGTGCCGCGGTCCGCGGTCTCCGCCGCCGCACCGAGGTCTTCCCGCCGTCACCCCGACCTGCTCGCCGCCGCTGCGTAGCCCCTTTGGGCCATAGCACTGTTGCCCGTGGTCCGCTTCGCCATCATCGCGCGTCGACCACTCGTGGTATGTGCCGCGCCATTTCCCTCGGTGCAGGAACGACACAGTCCGCGCCGGTCTTCGTCATGCTATCGAGTTCCTCGCCTAATTCGAGCATCGCCGCCGCGCTCCTAACCTAGTTGGGCCATCGCCGTCAGGACGCCGCCGCCGCTACCCTCGTAGCTGCCGCCGCCGCCTGTCCACCTCCTTCGTCTTCGTCCAGCACCAGCCCGTCGTCAGCATCGCCGTCATGTACCCCGACCACTTCGTCTACTCCAACAACCGTGAGCGACATCGGCCCCGCACTGATTAGCGCCGCAACCGTCGTTAAGTCCTTCTCTCCCGGCCTCCCCGACTTCTCCGACATGGCGTACAGCTCGTGCAGGTCGCAGTCTACACATGCCCGGTGCTGGCAACACCGATGCGTGCCTTCTTCCACGACGTGTCCTCGGGCCTGGCAGGCCTGGTGCGGTGCTTCGTCAACTTCGTCTTCGTCCGTCTATGCATGCCCGGTGCTGGCAACACCGACGCGTGCCTTCGTCTACGACGTGTCCCCGGGTTTGGTAAATCCGGTGCGCCGCTTCCTCAACACCTTTTTCTTCCCAGCGCACCACTACTTCGACACCACTGCGCCGATGACTAACACGGCGCCTCCTTGTGCCCGCGGCTCCATGGCGAATTCCTCGACACCGGCCACCCCGACTCGACATCGACCACGGCATTCTTCGCACGGCTACCTCGACCACTGCTCGACCACCTACGCTCTCGGCTACCTCAACAAACGGCACAAAGGGCTACCGTCTTGGTTGAGCAACCTTGTCGGTTGCCACTCCAGCCACGACTTTCGCGATGCATCGAGCATTATGACTGTGTGGGGGTGTCCGTCGGCTTGCCTTCGGATTCTTCTCCAGTTTCACCGTCTGTGTTGCTACCGTTGTGACTGCGGGGGATGTTGAGTATATTGATTATTAGGAAAGACGAGATAGACTAGGATTTGTTCTGACTTGTCTTGTACTCCAAGTAGATCATTGTACTCCTATATATATGCCCATGAGGCTCAAGCAATACATCAATAATTCCACAAAATCCCTCTCTCCCTTCCAACAATGGGCAGCGACGCAATATTGCCAGCTCCCTCCCCCGGCCGCAGAAAAATAGTTGGCCGATGTCGCCCGTGTGATAGTAGTCCAGAGCAGACCATGACATGGCACCGGGGAGAGGAATTAAGGTGAAAGAGAAGAAAATAGGAGTGGCGACTGTCTCCGATGGTGGGGGTTGGGAGAGAAAAAGCTAGGGTACAAGGCTGATAGGGTAGAAAATGCTATGAGTTGGGTCACGTCCAGGCACTACCGGAACAGGGTGCTACCCCGACGGCCAAAACAATGCCGACGGCCCCCGTCGGCCTATTCGGAGCTATGCCGACAGCCAGGTCCTGGCCGTCGGCGTATCCAGGCCGTCGGGCTACCCCGAGCTAAGCCGACGGCACGCATCGGCACAGAAAGGCCGTCGGCCTAGCTACGAGCACGCCGACAGCTGCCGTCGGCATACACTGGTCGTCGGCATACTCGTGGCCCGGAGACCTCGCTTGTGATGGGCGGCTAACGTCGTCAGAGCTATGCCGACGGTGGAGACGGGCGGCCGTCGGCACAGGTCCGCATGACATGCCAGGAGGCACTAGAGGATGCCACGTGGGAGGGCTATGTCGTCTATGCCGACGGCTTTGCCGTAGGCATAGCCCTGCCGCCAGGAGGCACCAAAGGACGCCACGAGGCAGAGGTATGCCGACGGCAAAGCCGTCGGCATAGATTTTCTCCTATTTCTGCTTCGATTGAGTTACATGAACTTGGCATGGCGCACAGATTGCATCCTCTGCCCTGACAGACCTAAATTCCCCCTCTAATGACGGATGAACAACAAGTAAAACAAAAACTGAGCAATGACACAATAGCCCCCCCCCCCCCCCCCGCCATGATATTTGCTTGCTTTTGCAAATCGATCATCTCCATTTGGTTTTTCTTGATCTTGTTCAGTTCCTAGGTTAGTTTAGACTCCAAGTGCAGTTCAGCATTGAGCGCATACCTCGCCATCGGCACGACTATGCCCGCCCCTCTGTCTGAGCTCAACCCCAAATTCTCCATCTGCGGCACCCCACCCCCCGAATTGAGCTCCCAGGTTGCGGGCCCGCTCAAATCAATGTAGCCCTCGAATTGAATCCTCTCAACATAATCATCTATCCACACCAAATGTGTGCATTTCTTCATGATCTAAAAACAACAACATGAACCCTAAATTCCAAATTCGAGGGGAAAAAACAAAATATGGAAAAATCAGAGCAAACGGCAGTGAAAGAATGGGCTAAGAACTGCACCAAGGAGTACCCTCCTTCTCTGTAACGCGGAGTGGTGGGCTAAATATGAGGCTAAAAGCCAAAGCAGGTGACTTTAGTCTATGTGGGATGAAAAGTGAGAGTAATGTAGCTGCACATGAGTTGGCTGCTCAAGCTAGACTTCATGGGAATATTTTTCGGTGGCTGCTACGAATCAGCCGGATGATTTCCTAAGAAATCATCCGCCTGTTCAGCCGTCAAATCTTCATCCTGGGGCCGTTGGATTGCAACAACGCCACGACAGCAGCGCATCGCGACAGCTTCACAACACCATTGCAGCCCCCGCGCGGTTCTCGAGCGCAGCACCGACGACGTCCAGCGAGCTCCATTGCAGCCCCGGCGGATCTCCATTGCAACTCCGACCGAGCTCCATTGCAGCCCCGGCGGAGCTCCAACGTGGCACCGATGCTCCGGCGAAGCTCCGTTGGAACTCCGGACGAGCTCCACTATAGCCCCGAAGTGTCCGGTGAAGCTTCAATGCAACTCCGGCAGAGATCCATGTTAAAAGGTAGATTGTAGCGTGTCAACTTGTGTACGTATATGGGTATGCGTTGGTTGTAATCCTATGCGTGAGTTGTAACCGAGGAAGGTTGTTGCAAGTCTGCCTTATCTTGTATCGCTTGGATTAGGGGCCAAGACTTCAATAACCTCCTCAAACCCGCATGTACCCTGTGCTATATATTAACACGGACGCGTCCCTGATGAGATCATCAAACGCTGAACCTAGTTTCTTACACTCCAATGCAGCACCATCGGCTCCGGTGAAGCTCCAATGCAACGTATGACCGACGTTCATGGCAGCACCGGTGGCATGATGAAGCTCCACTGCAGCCGGAGTTGAGGAAAGATGCCCCGTCGCAACAGCAGCTCTGCCAACCACCAGTGTGGTGTACTGCAGCTCCGCCGCCCGCCGAGATCTGCGAGGACGCAACAACACACGCGCTGCGTTGGAAGCATCCCCCACAGCCGACGAGATCCATCGGTTGCAGCACCCCTCCCGGCAGCACCGGCGGCGTTGCATCTGACGTGCTTGCAACGGCAACCGCAGGGCAACACCGGCTGCGCCGGAGCACTGATGCTGCCACGGCGGAGCTCGGTGTTGTGCAGCTCTCCTATGCATGCCTCAATGGCGGAGACCCCCATGGATTGCAGTGGGGGTGGGGGGGGAGGGGAGCAGCACGCGTGGACCAGATAGGAGGGGGCACATGGCTAGCGGCGGTGGTGTGGGAGGTGTTGGAGAAGAAGGTGAGATGGAGGAGGGGGTGGTGGAGAGAAAGAGAGCGTTCAAGGGATTGAGATTGGGGGAGGAAGACGAACAAAAGACGAGCGGGGGAGCAAGACAAACAAAGAACAAGCGACTTCCGGAGATAAGGGAAGGAAGCGGTGCATGGGCCGGACACATGTCGTGCGAGGGAGGCGGCTTGCGCTTGGCTGTTTTCATCCGACTTAAAATAAACATTTTACATATTTTTCTGCCGAAGAATGTGCCACCAGGTATCCTTCATATAATTGTGAATGATTGTACTCTTACCATGAATGAATGAATGAACGTTTCTCGCAAAAAAAATGAATGAATTAAGTTTCTTCTTGCCTAAAAAAAATGTAAGACGTTTTTCGACGCGGAGAGAGTACTTAATGATACCCTAAAAAAAATACTCAAAGAAGGTGGGGAGGAGGCGCTGCGCCTGGTTGCCGCCGTACGGCCGGACTGCAAATCTCCATCTGAAAAGTCAGGTTGTTGAATTTTCAACACATTAATTGCCTCCTATCAAATGTATACCCAGGCCACCGGCGTACGTAGTACTACTACAACTGCTATTGGCCAAAAGAAGAAACCGCCGTTAACCCACATCATTCTCCTTGATACAGCTAACCACCATTTATACATCACTCTCCATCTTTTTTTCTTCAAAAATGAAAAACCTAACCACCATTTATGCGCTGGTACCGATCGAGAACCAATGGAAAAATATTCGGCCATCATTTATGCTCTATCATTATATTTAGGGCCTTATATTTAAGAGAAGATGGCTGCTGCTACAGATAGCTAGTGGTGTACAACGTTCAAACGGCCCATAACTCTACAATTATTTTGAAACGTCCAGCCAGCCCGGCCGACATGTGATGTTGAAAAGTCGAATGCCACTGTGTCTGACGTTTACATGTGCTAAATAAACTTGTCTAGAAAAAAGTGTGCTAAATGAAACAGACGGCAGTTACCGTCGATTGGTAGCATATTTTGACTTGTATATGCAACAAATTCTGGTTTTATTTGAGCACCATCTTCTTGTCCCTTTACCTACTGTACACGAGTTACAAGAACACCTAGCAATCGATGGACCCCCAAGTGCAAAACTTGCTGCCAGCGCTAACTTCCCAATCGGATGAGAATCCAACGAATCAATCCATAGAGGTAACTAGATGATACCACACATGTTGCGGAATGTTTTGCAATACATTTCAATGCAACTTTTCTTACAATCAATATCATGATATATTTATAGTAGCAAACTGTACATGGTAGAGATACATGAGATGACTACATCGGTTACAAAATAAATTCTAAAAGAAAAGAGCAAATCTTTGAGATCTTCAAACTCTTTCTTCTTCCCTGCCACAATCCTGTACTCCCTCCGTCCGGAAAAGCTTGTCCCAAACTTGTCTTTCAAATGGATATATGTAGCATTAACTTGCTGCTAGATACATCCATTTGAGGATAAGCTTTTTCGGACGGAGGAAGTACTTTTCTGAAGGCAGCCATAGGAAAATAACAAAGGTATCAGACCGCAGACCTGTCAATATTCAATACCATCGAGGGTTCTCCCATAATTTTAATTTGAGCCGCAATGCCTAAGCTGGGATGCACACACTCAACTATTACTCTAGTCAACCAACATCGGCAAGAGTACCAACACTGGTATTCCAAGGACAACAGACCTAATAGCCAGGTCGACGTTGCTGGGAGAAGTCAGTACGAATCATCATTGTCGAGGACATAGCAACCAGGATAGATATTGCAAGGACGACAATCCTCCTAAAAAAATAATCCAAAACCGATCTGGCGATGTAAGATCTGAAGGACCATACATAGAAAAATTTAATCTTTCAACACCTGCATTGACATTTGGAAGGAGATCTTGTCGACGAACAATGGGACGAAGATTACTTATCCATCTCCACCGAAGAAGATGACTACCAAAATACTAAACCAGTTTATTGAAAACACTACTATTGTTAATAACTCCACTCATAGATCTGGTTCTGCACCCCTCCCGACACAAGCGATGACGGCCGGAGGAGTGGGGCCCAATCTATGGTGGAGGCGGAGGTGGTGGCGATGGCTAGGTTATTTTCGGAGGACCTTTCCAGTCTTCGGTTTGGCTACTTACATTTTAATTTGAATGTACTCCCTCCATTTACTTATACAAGGCTACTTTGGAAAATACTTTTTGCATCTATACAAGGCCACAGACAGTAATCGAGAAAAAAGTTAATGATATTTTCTCGTACTAGCAACTCGTTTAATACTTGCATGCCAGCAGTCATAATGACGCTCCACTCATCTTACTTGCATGCATGCAGCGTATTAATGATCCTAGCGTATTAATGGTACCTGTAATTTTAGTTTGTGGCCTTGTATATAAAAATGGAGGGAGTACCGAACATGAATATTTAGTGTAACATTATGAGAACTAAAACAAAATGGGTGTGGCTAGGTCTCCATCGATTGCGACTTAACTAAGTCTTAGCCAAATGACATAGTATATAAGGAGGAAAAAAGTGTACAAATCTCCATGCAAGATCAAACGAATATATGAGACATAACAAAGTCTTAGTCAACTGAGACTTAGCAAAACTCGAAGTGAAAATACAGCACCTCCCCAACTGCTAGTTAAAGACCAGCGGGGCCAAATGACACAAACTTTTGATTATAGGAGCCAAGCTACACAAATGTATGTACTTTCATTATCTACACAAACTGAGTCCATTTGACCACCCTCGCTTCCATCATGTGGTGTAGCTTCACTGAGCCCTCAGTGTGCTAGTTTCTCCTATAAATGCATCAGTATATAGAGCTGCACCCAACTCGCACCATTTGCAGTACGACTGATCCAAAATGGAAACCACCACCACGATTACATTTCCATTCACACTGCAAGTTGCCACGCTAATTCTCAGTGTGTGCGTGTGCATACTGCTGCTGCTATTGCGTACCCAAACCAAGAAGCATCCCGCCGACCAACGACTCCCGCCCTCGCCACCGCGCCTGCCGATCGTCGGCAACCTCCACCAACTCGGCGCGCTCCCACACCGCGCCCTGCACGCGCTCGCCGTGGCGTACGGACCCGTCATGCTGCTCCACCTCGGCCGCGTGCCAACCCTGGTCGTCTCCTCCGCCGACGCGGCGAGAGAAGTGCTCCAGCTGCAGGACCATGCCTTCGCCAGCCGGCCGTCGCTCGCCATCCCGAGTCGTCTCCTCTACGGCTGCACCGACATCGCCTTCGCGCCCCACGGCGCCTACTGGCGCAGCGTGCGCAAGCTCGCCGTGCTCCACCTCCTGAGCCCCGGCAGGGTGCGCGCCTACCGCGGCGTGCGCGAGGAGGAGGTGGCCAAGCTGGTACGGACGGTGGAGGAGGAACGAGCGCAAGGCGGCGGCGTGGTGCGGCTCAGCGAACTCCTGGGCGGCTTCGCCAAGGATGTGAACGGGCGGATTGTGCTCGGGGTGCGCGCCTCGGGCGCAGCCGGGTGGCGTGCCAAGGTGGACGCGCTGCTGGAGGAGGCCAACGCCCTCCTCGGGGCGTTCCACGTCGGCGACTACTTCCCGTGGCTGGCGTGGGTGGCCGCCGTCGACGGGACGGACGCCAAGGTGAGCAGGGCGTTCGAGAGGATCGATCGGATCCTCGAGGAAATCGTCGACGTTGCCGCGACCACCGGCGTGGGAGGTTGCCGTCGCGAGGACGAGGCGTTCGTGCATGTGCTGCTGTCGCTTCAGAGAGAATCGAGCGAGACAGGGTTTCGCTTGAGCAGGGACAACGTCAAGGCACTACTAGAGGTAAAACTTCATGCATGATCCACAAGCTTCACGTGACAAAACTCGTTATAACCACGGAAAATCACAGTAAATTGGTGAATATCGGCTTCTTAGAGAAAGAAAAGCAATTTTGGTAAGTCTTAGTCGACTAAGACTTTGTTAGGTCTCAGTCGATACTCTCTTCCTTTGATTTTGCATGAAGATTCGTGAAAAAAGTTCTTCTCAGTTTGTCTTTCTTCTTCTCATATGCTATATCACTTGACTGAGACTTCGTTAAGTCTCAGCCGACTGAGACCTAGCCACACCCAAAGAAAACATGCTGCTGATGTCGGAGGGCATGCAACTATATTTTTGAAAAGGAAAAGTTGGCATGCGAATATTGAGCAATAATTAGGAAAGCCATTGTTTGCCTATTTTAGGAAATTGATGAATCGTGCTACCTTGCAGACATTAAGCACTCAAACCAAGTCATGTCATTCACAGTCTTGCGGCAAACATCCCATTCAATCATATCATTGTCATGATTAATGTAGTGGACCTGGGCACCATTTTGTTGTGGCCAAAAATGGTTCAAGCCTTTACATTTCTCTTGATCAACACATTCTAAGAATCGTGCTTGCATTCCAACATGCACGTAGGGATTTCGTTTTCTAACTCTTGGATAAACATGGACAGGATTTGTTCGGAGCAGGGACAGACTCGACCATCATCGTCCTCGAATGGGTCATGGCCGAGCTTCTCCGCAACAAGCCAGTGATGCAGAAGCTACAACAAGAAATCAGGCGCCACTATACCAAGACTAGTCACTTACTAATGATTACTGAGCAAGACCTTCCAGTGATGGAGTACCTTAGGGCCGTTATCAAGGAGACGATGCGGTTGCACCCACCTGGGCCTCTTCTTGTTCCCCGTGAGTCTATGCAACACGCGAGGGTCCAAGACTATCACGTCCCTAGTGGGACTCGGGTCATTGTGAATGCATGGGCCATCGGGAGAGACCCTGCAGCATGGGAGCATGTCGGAGAGTTCTGGCCGGAGCGGTTTATCAACAGCAAGGTGGACTTTCGCGGGCAACATTCCCAACTCATACCTTTCAGTGCAGGTAGGAGGATGTGCCCCGGGATAGGGTTCACAACCACTGTCGTGGAGCTCACGCTTGCTAACCTTGTGGGGCACTTCGACTGGGCGATTCCAACGTCGGTGGTGGTGGTGGATATGGAAGAGGCGCCAGGAATCACGTCACGAAAGAGGGTGCCAATTTACGTCGTGGCGACAGTGGCACTTCATGAGTAACCCAGGTTACATATGCACCAATGTTCTTGAACATGTTCAATTATATTTGTACGTGTAGATTAGATGTTAGATTTGTGCTTGGAGTACAACACTATGAGCAACCCACGGTAATAGGTTACATGCGTTATTGTTGTTCATACGTGAGTTGGTTATATGTTGGACCTTTTCTTCGCCATATGTAATTACATGTTAGACTTGCGTGTGGGTAGGATGTTGTTGAGATAACATATGTGTATGTTGTTGAAAATGTGTTGAATATGTGTGTACATGTGCAGATGTGTTGGCTATATGCTGGATCTTTTTGTAGTGGTTGCATGTTCGACTTGTGTGTGGGTAGGATGATAGAGTGTTGAAGTAGGACATTTGTATCATAGATCTCTTATGTACAATAAGGGGGGCACACTAGCCTAGAACACATAATTGCAACACTCACAAGGGCAAGTTGTGGTTTGAACCAGCACCCTGTGTCATGAGTGTAGCAGTAACGAAAAGGAATATATGCCAGTCATATCCAACAAATCTTTATGCATCGTATCATCTCGTACTATGATTGATCGGTCCTTACTTATCAATAGATCATTGACGCATGCCCGAAAAATATATGTCTTGTTTAGGCATTGGGTATTGTAGTATATGTAACGAAATTGATCTAGCCACACAAAGATCTAGCCAGGCAAAGTTGTCGTCGCCGAACATGATAAGATCTGCAAGACCGCGCAAATCGCTGGGCACAGACATATTCGAAGCTTTGCCAGGACCAGATATTTTGGTAGCTGCCATCGTTTATCTTCATGGTCGGGTGGTGGCAGTGGAGAGAAGGATCTCTAAGCGGAGGAGATCTGAGGGGAGAAAAGAGGAAGGCCACCGGACCGCTACCGTCGCCGTCGGGTGCAGCGCTCAAGGGGGAAGGAGCGGACGGCGTCGCTCTTGATCGTCGGAAAAATAGCCTTCGAGGTTGTGGGCTTCTACCAAGTGCCACCGCTTCTTAGTCCGTTCGTTGCGACTTGCGAGAGCGACCGAGACAGGGATTTCCTACTGTTGGGGAACGCAGTAATTTCAAAAAAAATCCTACGATCATGCAAGATCTATGTGATGCATAGCAACAAGAGGGGAGAGTGTTGTCTACGTACCCTCGTAGACCGTAAGCGGAAGCGTCAAGTGACGCGGTTGATGTAGTCGAACGTCTTCGCGATCCAACCGATCCTAGTACCGAAAGTATGGCACCTCCGCGATCTGCACACGTTCAGCTCGGTGACGTCCCACGAACTCTCGATCCAGCTGAGTGTCGAGGGAGAGCTTCGTTAGCACGACGGCGTGATGACGGTGTTGATGAAGTTACCGACGCAGGGCTTTGCCTAAGCACTACAACGGTATGACCGAGGTGGAATATGTGGAGGGGGGCACCGCACACGGCTAAGACAATGATCAACTTGTGTGTCTATGGGGTGCCCCC
>NW_024115809.1:0-11974 GCF_003073215.2 Triticum urartu | reverse complement strand
CCCCCCCTCGGTGCACACATTTTAGTCCCACCTCGCCAAGTGAAGGCCAGCCGCACTGGTTTATAAACCCAGTCGCGGCTGCTCTATCGAACTCCTCTGTAAACCAGGCTTCTGGGCCTAACTATGGCATGCTGTCCTGTGAGCCTTCTGGCCCTTGTGGGCCTGAATTTACATGCCCAAGGCCTAGCAGGCCAAAGGACAGCGCCCCAACAATTTTTTATATAGTTTTTTTTGTGCTTTATTTATTTTTTCTATTGATTTCTGAGTAACCATCTCTACTTTTTTGCACATGCCATGTGGGTGAAATGATGATACCATACCAAGTTTCAACATTTTCAGAGTTCATTTTGTAGTGATTTTCAATTTCACGGTCATTTAGCTCTCTAAACAAATCGGTAAATGACTGAAAAATAGCAAATGATGTTAGAAAGTGTTGAAAATTGATGACGTCGCTTTTAATGGTGCATACAGAACACAAAAAAAGTCTGGAGTTCAAATAAGTTTTTAAAAATGAAGTGTCCATGTAACAAATGAGTTCTCATCCGAAACCCTGATACTCTGAAAGAAATTGTCCAGTTTGTACACAAAGTGCGTCCAGTTTTTGTCGTAACTCTCTCTACTATTTTGCACATGCTATGTGGGTGAAATGATGATTCCATGCCAAGTTTCAACATTTTCAGAGTTCATTTTGTAGTGATTTTCAATTTCACGGTCATTTAGCTCTCTAAACAAATCGGTAAATGACTGAAAAATAGCAAATGATGTTAGAAGGTGTTGAAAATTGATGACATCGCTTTCAATGGTGCATAGGAACGCAAAAAAAGTCTGGAGTTCAAATAAGTTTAAAAAATGAACTGGCCGTGTAATAGATGAGTTCTCATCCAAACCCTGATACTCCGAAAGAGATTGTCCAGTTTATACACGAAGTGCATCTAGTTTTTGCCGTAACCCTATCTACTATTTTGCACATGCTATGTGGGTGAAATGATGATACCATGCTAAGTTTCAACATTTTTAGAGTTTATTTTCTAGTGATTTTCAATATCATGGTCATTTAGCTCTCTAGACAAATCGGTAAATGACTGAAAAATAGCAAATCATGTCAGAACATGTTGAAAATTGATGACTTCGCTTGGAATGGTGCATATGAAACACAAAAAAGTCTGGAGTTTAAATAAGATTTAAAAAATGAAGTGCCCGTGTAACAGATGAGTTCTCATCCGAAATCCTGATACTCCGGAAGACATTGTCCAGTTTGTACACGAACTGCGTCCAGTTTTTGCCGTAACCCTCTCTAATATTTTGCACATGCTATGTGGGTGAAATGATGATACCATGCCAAGTTTCAACATTTTCAGAGTTCATTTTGTAGTGATTTTCAATTTCACGGTCATTTAGCTCTCTAAACAAATCGGTAAATGACTGAAAAATAGCATATGATGATAGAAAGTGTTGAAATTTGATGAAGTCGCTTTGAATTGTGCATCGGAACGCAAAAAAAAGTCTTGAGCTCAAATAAGTTTAAAAAATGAAGTGCCCGTGTAACAGATGAGTTCGCGTTCGAAACCCTGATACTCCGAAAGAGATTGTCTAGTTTGTACACGAAGTGCCTCCAGTTTTTGCCATAACCCTCTCTACTCTTTAGCACATGCTATGTGGTTGAAATGATGATACCATGCCAAGTTTCAACATTTTCAGAGTTCATTTTATAGTGATTTTCAATTTCACGATCATTTAGCTCTCTAAACAAATCGGCAAATGACTGAAAAATAGCAAATGATGTCAGAACGTGTTGAAAATTGATGACGTCATTTTGAATAGTGCATAGGAAACGCAAAAAAAGTCTGGAGTTCAAATAATTTTAAAAAAATGAAGTGCCCGTGTAACAGATGAGTTCTCGTCCGAAACCCAGATACTCCGAAAGAGATTGTCCAGTTTGTACACGAAGTGCATCCAGTTTTTGCCGTAAACCTATCTACTCTTTTTCACATGCTATGTGGGTGAAATGATGATACCATGCCAAATTTCAACATTTTCAGGGTTCATTTTGTAGTGATTTTCAATTTCACGGTCATTTAGCTCCCTAAACAAATCGGTAAATGACTGAAAAATAGCAAATGATGTCAGAACGTGTTGAAAATTGATGACATCACTTTGAATAGTGCATAGGAAACGCAAAAAAGTATGGAGTTCAAATAAGTTTAAAAAATGAAGTGCCCGTGTAACAGATGAGTTCTCGTCTGAAACACTGATACTCCGAAAGAGATTGTCCAGTTTGTACACGAAGTGCGTCCAGTTTATGCCGTAACCCTCTCTACTCTGTTGCACATGCTATGTGGGTGAAATGATGATACCATGCCAAGTTTCAACATTTTCAGAGTTCATTTTGTAGTGATTTTCAATTTCACGGTCATTTAGCTCTCTAACCAAATTGGTACATGACTGAAAAATACTCCCTCCATTCCAAAATATAGTGTGCCCGCGCTTCTCGAGGTCCAACTTTGACCATAAATTTAACCAACGAGACCAACTGCGGCGGAAGAAAAAATTATATAATTTAAAACTTCTTTCGAATACGAATTCACTGATATAATTTTTGCTCCCGCCGCAATCGGTCTTGGTAGTTAAATTTATGGTCAAAGTTGAAACACGTGGATAGAGGAAGCACAACATTATGGAATGGAGGGAGTAGCAAATGATGTTAGAAAGTGTTGAAAATTGATGACGTCGCTTTGAATGGTGCATACGGAACGCAAAAAAGTCTGGAGTTCAAATAAGTTTAAAAAATGAAGTGCCCGTGTAACGGATGAGTTCTCGTCCGAAACCCTGATACTCCGAAAGAGATTGTCCAGTTTGTACATGAAGTGCGTCCAGTTTTTGCCGTAACCCTCTCTACTATTTTGCACATGCTATGTGGGTGAAATCATGATACCATGCCAAGTTTCAACATTTTCAGAGTTCCTTTTGTAGTGATTTTCAATTTCACGGTCATTTAGCTCTCTAAACAAATCGGTAAATGACTGAAAAATAGCAAATGCTGTCAGAACATGTTAAAAATTGATGACGTCGCTTTGAATAGTGCATGGGAAACACAAAAAAAAGTCCGGAGTTCAAATAACTTTAAAAAAATGAAGTGTCGTGTAACAGATGAGGTCTCGTCCGAAACCCTAATACTCCGAAAGATATTGTCCAGTTTGTACACGAAGTGCATCCAGTTTTTGCCGTAACACTCTCTGCTCTTTTGCACATGCTATGTGGGTGAAACGATGATACCATGCCAAATTTCAACATTTTCAGAGTTCATTTTATAGTGATTTTCAATTTCACGGTTATTTAGCTCTCTAAACAAATCGGTAAATGACTGAAAAATAGCAAATGATGTCAGAACGTGTTGAAAATTGATGACGTCGCTTTGAATAGTGCATGGGAAACGCAAAAAAAGTCTGAAGTTCAAATAACTTTAAAAAATGAAGTGTCGTGTAACAGATGAGTTCTCGTCCGAAACCCTGATACTCCAAAAGAGATTGTCCAGTTTGTACACGATGTGCATCCAGTTTTTTCCGTAACCCTCTCTACTATTTTGCACATGCGATGTGGGTGAAATGATGATACCATGCCAAGTTTCAACATTTTCAGAGTTCATTTTGTAGTGATTTTCAATTTCACGGTCATTTAGCTCTCTAAACAAATCAGTAAATGATTAAAAAATAGCAAATGATGTTAGAAAGTGTTGAAAATTGATGACGTCGCTTTGAATGGTGCATAGGAATGCAAAAAATTCTGGAGTTCAAATAAGTTTAAAAAAAATGAAGTGCCCGTGTAACAGATGAGTTCTCGTCCAAAACCCTGATACTCCGAAAGAGATTGTCCAGTTTGTACACGAAGTGCGTCCAATTTTTGCCGTAACCCTCTCTACTATTTTGCACATGCTATGTGGGTGAAATGATGATACTACATCAAGTTTCAACATTTTCAGAGTTCATTTTGTAGTGATTTTCAATTTCTCAGTCATTTAGCTCTCTAAACAAATCGGTAAATGACTGAAAAATAGCAAATGATGTCAGAACGTGTTGAAAATTGATGAGTTCGCTTTGAATGGTGCGTTCAGAGCGCAAAAAAAGTCTGGAGTTCAAATGAGTTTAAAAAATGAAGTGCACGTGTAAAGATGAGTTCTCGTCCGAAACCCCGATACTTCGAAAGAGATTGTCCAGTTTGTACACGAAGTGCGTCCAGTTTTTGCCGTAACCCTCTGTACTATTTTGCACATGCTATGTGGGTGAAATGATGATACCATGCCAAGTTTCAACATTTTTCAGAGTTCATTTTGTAGTGATTTTCAATTTCAAGGTCATTTAGCTGGGGCGACCGGCGGGGGGATTGCGCGGGAGACCGAGTCAGTGTGAGTGTGAGTGGAGAGAGGAGAGAGTGAGGGCGTAAACATGTAAAAATATACATCAAAAATACATTGATTATCAATGATCTTTTTGTGTACAATCTGAATTGTCAATATGAGTCCTCAACGGTTTAGAAACCGGTGAAGACTCATATTGCGACCACAAATTCTACACATAGAGTTCTATGAAGACCAAGTGCTTGTGATATTTTGAGAAGTAACATATTTAAGGTGGTAAAAATCCTGCTAGGGCAGCTAGGTGGGACTAAAAACTTCCAGCCACAACCTATTTACTACCGGTTCATGCCATGAACCGGTACTAAAGGGGCTGGCCGGGCCCCAACCCGACAACAGCCAGCCACTACCTCTTTAGTACCGTTCATCGCACGAACCGACACTAAAGGTTCGCTACGAAGCGGTAGTAAAGATCTCCTCCCGCCTAGCCGTTGGAACCGGCACTAATGGACACATTAGTGCCGGCTCAAATTCAAATCGGGACTAATGTGTCTCACATTAGTATTTGCTGGTAGATTAGATTATGCGTGAAGTTATAGGGGGTGCGAACCCTTGTGCCAGAGGAGGGGTGGCTTATATAGAGTGCGCCAAGACCCCAGCCATCGCCCGTTACACAAGGTTCAATGTACATAAAGAGGGGACGTTACTGGTAACGTCAGCATTAAAGTGATATAAATGATTCTTAAGACTACGGAGTGAACGCCCGACCGTTGCCATCCAGAGTGACCTTAGATCTTTTGTACTTCAAGTGGTTGCTGATGTGGTCGAATGATTATATCCTGGTCGAATATAATTGGGTTGTCCGAGTGGAACACATGGTCGAGTGAGTTGCATCCTGATGTGATTTCAGTCGGTAGAATTTGCTGTTCTTTAAATGTCTTTGACTGTAGGGCAGTGTCCTTGGGAAGGATGCTTAGATCAGATCTATTGCCCTACCCTAGGTACATGTCACCGTCATCCACACCAGCCTAACCCTAGTTACCTTTCTCCCATCTCCCGTACCAACCATAGCCGCCGCCAGTTCACCTTCCTCCTCTGAAAGTTCAGCGCACTATCGATGCCCTGAAGCGACCACCACTGTCTCCACCGCAAACCAACTATGAGCGCATTATTGAAAGGTCATATATTGAAGCGGAGCGGTCGGGAAGTACTTGCAGTGATCGAAGGTTAGCAGAATGAAGAAGTGGGAAAAAATTCCCCAGCTCGGCGAACAAGCGAACCAATCGTGCCCCCCCCGCTCAAGGTGTCTAGCGATATCGTCGCTAATCATCCGAGGATGGTGTCCGGTACCAATCCTAGATATTACTTACCTGACGATGCACATTTTCATACAATGGAGGTGGGCAATTTTAAATACCGGTATGGGAAGCCTCTTGTCAAACCTGGTTATCCTCCTCTAACAACGATGATGCGAAGATTCCATTAGTGGTACATGAAAACCTGCAGCGAGTCTGGGAAGGATACTTTGACGGTAGAGTTAAAGAGGAGCACGACCTCGTTGGAATTGATCTGTTGTCTGTTCCATTTTAGGAGTCCTTTCAATTTTTCAATCAAAAGGCCCTCGATAAAATAATCGTCACTTTCTACTATCTGTAAGTACTACGATTGTTGCTTCAAAATCAAAACAAAAATACTCTTTCCTTACAACTTCAAATGATTGTTACTGTCTTGTGCATATTCGGTTTCCCTTATTACTCGAGGTTATAGTAATGTAATCGATGAGTTATGCATGCATGCGCAGTTTCCACTTTATTCTCCTAGAGATTAAGCTTGAGCAGGGACTAGGAACCGTCTTAGACTCGAGACGAAAAGATCCTGAGGAGTATGCGGCCATGACTAAAATGCTCAAGAAGTAAGTTCAATCGATCATTATTGCACCACATCGGCAACTTTGTTCATTTCATGATATCAAGTAATTATTTTCTTTGTCTTGCAGGGTTTGGAAAAAGTTCACCGCACAAGCTCCGGGACTGCCGGGGGAGCTGCGATTTACACACCTGAAAGTAAGTACTACTAGCTAGCTAGTTCCGCGCATCTCTCATTGATTCTAGCTACTTTCATCAATACCATTTATAATGTTTCATTATCAGTTTGATTGACCTCTATTTCTCGTAAAGTGCTTGTGGCAGGAACCCGGTAATGATTACTGTGGATACTATCTTTGCGAGTTCATCTACAACACGACGGCCAAGAGTAAGCGGGGCTACTCTAAAAGACAATTTGAAGTGCGTAAGAAATAACATTCATAATTTCATTTTATTACCATCATTTGTGTTGAGTTTCATTCATATATATGTATTGACCCCCTTCTTCAAATTAGATGTGGCAGATGCGGAATAAACTCCTACCACAAGATCGCATACGAGCAATTAAAGAGGAATTGGCAGGATTCTTTTATGACCACGTCATCAATAAAGCCGGAGAATACCATGTGGAACTTGAGTTCAGATGTTAGAGGATTGTAAGAAATCTTATATTGTATATATGTAGCTAGTAGCGTCGAATAGATATACGAAAACATGTTGTTCAACCAATCTCTCGGAGAAGGAGAGGTCGATCACTTCTCTCTGTATATGTTCATGACGATCTTGTGTACTTAATGGTTTCCTTCATTTGCTTACTAGCTAGCGTGTCGAGTCCTCTCTATACGTACAGTACGTAGCATCGACCAAGCACGGAGATAAGAGAGGGAACACCCCCACCCCCCTTAAAAAAACAAAAACCCCAGACTCTGAACTGCTGACACGTGGATGCTCTTTGGTCCCGATTGGTGATACCAACCGGGACAAAAGGTCCTCCTGCCTAGGCAAGCCGCATCGGCCCCATCTGTCCCGGTTCGTAGGCGAACTGGGACTAAAGGTAATGGGTTTTAGTACCGACCCTTTAGTCCTGGTTCTAGAACCGGGACAAATGGGCCTCTAGAAACGGAACAAATGGGACTTTTTCTACAAGTGTTATAACATGTAAGAAAATACATATAATAGTGAAAATTTTGACACTAGTATAATTTACATACATGGTACTTACGTGTATACATATACAAACACACACACGCTAAATACACATAAACTAAACAAAAAACTCAGCCAAAAAAGGAAAAAGAAAAAAGGAGGAGAAAAAATGTGCATCAAAACAGAAGAAAAAACAAGGAGAAAAGCACGGACACACACTACACACATTCTAAAAGTGGCATGCATGTGCGGTGCAAGAATGGTCAACCCCGGGGAAATCGACTGAAGAAAGTATAGGGTCAGTCAACTCTGCTGTGAGCTCTCACACCGTATCACAAAGCACTTCAATCAACGGTCACAGAATCGACTGACCGAAAATTAAAAATTCAGTCGCCTGACGTAAAGCTAAAGTGGTAATAGTCTCCCATGTCTCACGAAGCTTCTCAAGTTCTCACTTGATCCATCCAACAACCAGCTACTTCTGACTGGCAAACATCCGTCGTTGGTTTCGTTTGAATCTCAGCAGCGTCAGTCCAAGTGGTGTGAAAAGGATAAGATATCGACGGATCCTTTCCTTGTAGAAGAGGCGTACAGCCCGCCATCTCTCACCTGACCATGCACAACCACTACTCTTCCTCGGCCATATAAATACACAATCTAGCAGAGCTAACACATTCTCAAGACAGCAATTTTTGCTTGATCAGGATGTCGCAGCAGACAGCACAGGCGCCGGTGAGGCTCATCACGGCGTTCGGCAGCCCGTTCGCGCACCGCGTGGAGGTGGCGCTCACGCTCAAGGGGGTGCCATACGAGCTGCTCGTGGAGGACCTGACCAACAATAGCGAGCTGCTGCTCGCCCACAACCCGGTTCACCAGTCGGTCCCCGTCCTCCTCCACGGCGACCGCGCCGTCTGCGAGTCCCTCCTCATCGGCGAGTACGTCGACGAGGCCTACCACGACGGCGACGGGACGGCGCCCCGGCTCCTCCCGGCGGACCCCTACGACCGCGCCACGGCCCGCTTCTGGGCCGACTTCATCGCCAAAAAGTGCTTGAAGCCGCTGTGGCAGGCGATGTGAACGGACGGCGAGGAGCAGGCGCGGCTTGCGAGGGAGACCAAGGAGAGCCAGGCGATTCTGGACGCGCAGCTGGAGGGGAAGAGGTTCTTCGGGGGCGACGCACTCGGCTTCGTCGACCTCGCCGCATGCACGCTGTCTCACTGGCTCGGCGTGCTGGAGGAAGTCGCCGGGGTGCGTGTGATGAAGGATGGCGAGTACCCTGCTCTCCGCCGGTGGGCGACGGAGTACACCTCCGACGAGGTGGTCAGGCGGTCCCTGCCGGACAGGGACGAGCTCATCGCCTACTTCACCAAAAACAAGGAGAGGTACAGGTCGTTCATGGTCAGCAGCGGTGCAGTGAAGCGGTAGTGACTGACTCGATAGTGGCAGCAGTACAGTGAATGAGCAGCCACATCAGAGCTTATGCTGCAGTCTATAAATAAGCAATTTATACTAAATAACTAATAAGCATGTATTTTGTTCTACACCATAATCATGCATGGTTTGCCAAGTTTTCATCATAGGGTAGATTTCGCTTTAGCCGGTCTCAGTATGCCTCATGTGTGTTTTGTTGCACAACTTCATCACAAGGGTGTATTAGTCCATTTTGTCGGACATACATTGAATAATCTTCTATTCTTATGCCCGTTAGTTATGCTGGTTTTTTAAAATGTAGTGATTGACTATTTGTGGATGATAAATTCATCGATCAATGTGAGAATTGAATTAGTGAAGTGCTCTCTATAGGAGGAAGCCTTATAAAAGTGAATTATGTGATGTCACATGTCCCAACTTTTACGTGTCTATATTTTTGCTAAATAAAAACCACTTTGGAGAAGTGGGGCAAACCTAAAATAAAAAATTCCTGGCATAGTAAAGGGGAAAAAAGGTTATCATATGGTAAAGTGGGGTCGTATTTGTGGATCCAAAAAGAAGTGGGGCCTTGGGGTAAAGTACTTGAGAAAACAAAATATAAGTTTGCTGGTGAAATGATGGTGGAAACCTTATAAAAATAAGGAACTTTGGCAAGATATTGTTAAGGAAAACTACTTAAAAAATCCTCTGTTTCTATAGTAAAATCAAAAAGTAGTGACTCGTCATGTTGGAAATCTCTGGGCATACTGATCAAACTGAATAGTGGGGATGTGGTTTGGATGAATTAAAGGGTAGAATTACTTTTAAAGATAAATTCCCTTTTGCTGTTTTAAATATGTGTTGAACAAAACTGTATTGTTGACAAAATTGGGTCCTTGAATCAGATCTCTTCTTTTAGGAGAAGGATGTCTCCTGAGATGGTGAAACAGAGGGAAGAATTGAAAAATGATTTGTTAATGCTAACACACAATGAACTCCGTGATAAGGTGTATTGGAAACTAGACAGTTCAAAAAAGTATAGCACAAAATGTATGTGGCTGGAGAGAAACTTTGCTTGTTCTAACTTCAAATGGATTTGGGATGCCCAATTAACTTTTAAGATCCAAATTTTATTTTAGCAAGTATGTCAGAATACTATTCTAACTAGAGACAACATGAAAAAAAAATGGACTTGGCACCCGGGGCAAAATAAAATAAATAGTTTTATACCTAACTTTTATACTTATTTATTTTTATATTCTATCATAATATAATGTTAAGAAGTTTAAATTTTTATTACTTAGTTAGGATAGTTAACCACATAATTTAGGTGGTATAGTTAACCACTTTATATTGGTTATCAATTGTAGTGTATGTCATCAATTATTTCTTTATGCTAAATTAAAATCAAGTGTTATAATGGAAATTATCTTTAAATTATTTTGTGAGAATCCACAAATTATATTGTCCACACGTACATTTTTGTATGTATGTGCATATGTTCATGTATAATTTAGTTTAATTCAATATCACATTAGAGGTTTCCAAAAAGTAATGTATAACTAATATCTTAATGGTAATTTCTAGTATATTATTAAGCGTGCATATTTATAGAACCATGTAGAGTATAAATTGTATCGTTTACAAATGTGTTGTAAGTTAGATTCGGTAATCATTTCTACATATGCATGGTACTGTAATAGCACCGACCATCAAAACACGTAAACATATCACCGATTTCGTTATGCACACACGTTTATTTTTTATGTTAATATAGACATTCGGTTTCATATGGTGTATACAAGAGTTATGTCAGCTTCTGAAAGAAAAAGTGATGTACGGATTAAACGTAGAACTCTAGTTTACATATATTTCACTACAAACCTCAGGATGTCTATCGGAGAGAGTAGTAGGCTAATGAAGCTTTTTGCCGCCTATTAGATTGGTTGTCACTTTGATGTGTCATATTGTTTAAAATTAAGATTTTATTTTACCCATACGCAATAATATTTTGGACTTATATTATAGCGGTTAGTAATATATTTAACATTTGGAGCCTTCCTCCTCTTCGTGCCAAGGCTGTCACCTTATTTGCCCGACCTATGGGCCGGTCCTACCCCCACCACGCTGGGTATATTTCTACTGGCGAAGCCACTGGCGAAGCACAGCCACTTCCTGGCAGCTAGTGCAGTTTGCATGCCACCGACGAATGCTTCGGGGCTCGGACTGAAGAAGCTGAGCAGCACATGCTGAAGCCGGCAGTGTCCGACATGTTCTCCCTTCAGGACGAATGAACTCACCATCCCGATAGATTTCCCGTCAATAAATCTCGAGCTCGAGGTTGAGGTTCGGGAAGGCTCTGATATATCTCCAACATATCTATAATTTATGAAGAATCCATGCCATGTTTATTATATTTTTTATAATTTTGATGCACTTTTATATGATTTTCATGGACTAACATATTAACATAGTGCCCAGTGTCAATTATTGTTTTCTGTTTGTTTTTGTTTTTTCTAGAAATTCATACCCAACAAAGTCCAAACGCGACGAAACTTTTTAACAAAAAATTTTGGAATATAAGAGACCCCCAAAGCTTCGAGAGAGTACCAAAAGAGCCACGAG
This sequence comes from Triticum urartu, assembly GCF_003073215.2. Lineage (NCBI taxonomy): Eukaryota > Viridiplantae > Streptophyta > Magnoliopsida > Poales > Poaceae > Triticum > Triticum urartu. Next base: position 580 of record NW_024115809.1, on the reverse strand, counting down.
GAGGTGACAAGGTACTTGTGTACGGCCAGTGGGGCGGCCGTGCCAAGATACCTTGTGGGCCCCCTGTAGCTCCTCTTCGCGTGATTCTAACGCTGAAAATTCGTATATATTCGGAAACTCCCGAAAGTTAACCTAGATGAGTTGTTACCAAAAAAGGCTTTCGCCCCGCTTTATATATAAAGCATCGATCAACATCACCCAGTACAAACGCATGCCCACACAACATCCGCACACACACACCCAAGGCAAGATACATAGACGCTGAGCGCAGTAACACCATCCCTAGCACTACGCGAAAAGGTGAAACCACATATGACGAACCGTGGGCTCCAAGGCGGTGCCTTCATGAAGCGAACGACACCAGAGCGGCGCCGCCGCCCGATCCGAGGATCAGAGTTTACCCCGGAGTAACACGAAGGGCAATGAGAGCCGTGACGACGCCTTCAAGAAGGGAGCGAGTCTGCCGCCGCCGATCCATCCGAAGAGAGAGCAGGTTTTCACCCCGGCCACCAATCACTACCGCAGAACGCCACACCCCGGCTACCACGCCGCCCACCCAGCCGTGGCAATAGGGCAGCAC